>NC_041383.1:269535674-269625229 GCF_002162155.2 Triticum dicoccoides | reverse complement strand
ATCTTGTCTTTTTTATCTATCTCCGGATCATTTGCGTCATCTTCTCGCTTCTTCTCCTCCCTATCCGCGTGCCAACGCAGGAGCTTTGCTACCTTAGGATCCGCGAAATACCGCTGCAGACGAGGAGTGATCGGAAAGTACCACACCACTTTTCGAGGAGCTTTCTTCCTCTTCTTGTATCGAGTGACACCGCACACCGGACATATTGTAGACTCCGCGTGCTCGTCCCGATAAATGATGCAATTGTTCATGCACACATGGTATTTCACGTGCGGTAAATCCAGAGGACACACGATTTTCTTCGCCTCCTCCAAACTGGTCGGGCACTTGTTCCCCTTGGGAAGACGTTCGTGCCAGAATGACATGTTCTCGTCGAAGCATGCGTCGGTCATTTTGTGTTTTACCTTCATCTCCAGAGCCATGAGCGTTACTTTTAGGCGGGTATCCTCGGGCCTGCATCCTTCATGCAACGGAGTAACCGCGTCTAACTCAAGTTGATCCATCTTGGCTTTCTCTCGGGCGGCAGCTCTTGCGTTATCCGTCTGCTTGAGAAGCAGCTCTTGAATATGAGGGTCCTGCACCCAGCCCATCGATGGTCCAACGTCGTCTGCTCCGCCGGCATCATCATCATGTCCTGCATCTTCCACATGATGACTGTGTACAGCATCACCGTCGTGATCATCTCCTGGGGATTCTTCGTCTTCTCGCCCCCCCGAGCCGCGGTGGTTGTCTTGCTGCCCTTCCTCATTTCTTGCCCGGCCCCCATGGACGACTTCGTAGTCATCTTCATCACCTTGCCACCGATAGCCATCCATGAAACCACGCAAGAGCAGGTGGTCCCGCACCTGCCCGGAATCCGGGTCCGCAATAACGCTATTCAGCTTGCATCTTCGACACGGACATCTTATCTCCGTCTCGTTCTTTTGAAGCATCTCGGCCTTCGCGGACCTCAAAAACCTATTCACGACGCCTTCGGTCATTGTGCGGACCATGGTCGCCTGCGGGGTAGAGCAAAACGATATTTTAGAACCAAGAAAAAATTTGGCATGACTTTCCCTAAAAATAGGACCAAAAAGAATGCTTAATGCCAAAATTCTCGCCGAAACGGAAATGAATCAACATTCCGGCAAAATATTGGCAACTATCGCATTTCAAATACCGGTACACCTCCAAACACAAACACATATGCAACACCACAAACATATGCAACACCACGAACATACATAGATCTAGCTAGGCCATAAAAAGTGCATGTGCACATTGTTTGTAGGGAGAACAACATAAATATAGCTTCCCCCCTTACTTACCTAGCAAAACAAGGTAACTTATCCACTTAATTTGAATGAATCTATGGTGGAAATGAGGTGAAAAAGAGGAGGCACCCGAGACAAGGAGGAGGCGGTGGAGAGAATGAAGTGGGGAGAAAGTGAGTGTGGGAGGAGAGGCTGTCCAAAATATCTTGTTGCTGCCCACTTACTAATGGCGCACCAGCAACAAATGCGCCATTAGTAATCCAGGTTACTAATGGCGCACCCCCTGGCGGTGCGCCATTAGAACTTTTGCAAAAAAAGGAATAAAAGCAATAAAAAAAAATAACATTAGTGGCGCACCATCTGGATGGTGCGCCATTACTAGTTACAACTAGTAATGGCGCACCAGCAGGGGATGCGCCATTAGTATGTTTGGACAGGCGCACTAGTTCAAAAAAAAAATTTGGTACTAATGGCGCACCGTGGTCAGGGTGCGCCATTAGTAGTTTCAACACTAATGGTGCATCAGAGGGTGGTGCGCCATTAGTATATACTAATGGCGCACCACCTGTCTGGTGCGCCATTAGTGTCATTTCCATCTATAGCCCTTTTCCTAGTAGTGTAAGGGCAAAATTGTTTGGAAAAGTAGATACGTTGGAGACGTATCAGCGCGCCTGGGGCCCCTGATGACCCACAAGTATATGGGGTCAACTATAGACTTTTCAATAAGTAAGAGTGTCGAACCCAACGAGGAGCAGAAGGAAATGACAAGTGGTTTTCAGCAAGGTAATGTGTGCAAGTGCTAAAATTGTAAGTAGCAGAGTAGTTTAATAGCAAAATTATTTGTAACAAGCAAGTAACGATAGTAGTAACAAAAGTGCATCAAGGTAGCCCAATCCTTTTGAGGCAAAGGACATGCCAAAACGATCTCTTATGATAAGGAAAGTGTTGTTGAGGGTACACGGGATTTTCATCTAGTCACTTTCATCATGTTGGCTTAATTCTTGTTCGCTACTTTGATAATTTGATATGTGGGTGGACCAGTGCTTAGGTGCTGTTCTTACTTGAAGAAACCTCCTACTTATGATTAACCCTCCCGCAAGCATCCACAACTACGAGAAAAGTATTAAGAATAAATTCTAACCATAGCATTAAACTTTTGGATCCAATTGGCCCCTTACGGAATAGCACATAAACTGGGGTTTAAGCTTCTGTCACTCTCGCAACCCATCATCTAATAACTACTCCACGATGCATTCCCTTAGGCCCAAATATGGTGAAGTGTCATGTAGTCGACGTTCACATGACTCCACTAAGGTAATCACAACATATATATCATCAAAATATCGAACACATACCAAGTTCACATGATTACTTGCAACATGATTTCTCCCGTGACCTCAAGAATGAAAGTAACTACTCACAGATGATAATCATGCTCAAGATCAGAGGGGAATTAAATAGCATAATGGATCTTAACATATAATCTTCCACCAAATAAACCATATAGTAATCAACTACAAGATGTAATCAACACTTCTAGTCACCCACAAGCACCAATCTATAGTTCCGGTACAAAGATTGAACACAAGAGATGAACTAGGATTTGAGAGGAGTTGGTGCTGTTGAATATGTTGATGAAGATAGACCTCCCCAAGATGGGAGAGTTGTTGGTGATGATGATGACGATGATTTCCCCCTCCAGGAGGGAAGTTCCCCCGGCGGAATCGCTTCCCCAGAGGGCAAAAGTGCTCCTGCCCAAGTTCCGCCTCGAGACGGTGGCGCTTTGTCCTGAAAGTCCTCTCTCAATTATTTTAGGTCAAAATGACTTACATACTAGAAGACGGGCACCGGAGGTGGGCCGAGGGGGGAAGCACCCACCAGGGCGTGTCTGGGCCTCCTGGCGTGCCCAGGTGGGTTGTGCCCACCTGGTGGCCCCCCTCTAGTACTTATTTGCTCTAGTATTTATTAAATATTCCATAAAAAATCCTCGTGAAGTTTCAACTCATTTGGAGTTGTGTAGAATAGGCATCTTGACGTAGCTTTTTCAGGTCCAGATTTGAAGCTGCGAGAATTCTCCCCCTTTGTATATACCTTGCATATTATGAGAGAAAAGGCATTAGAATTACTCGAAAAAGCATTATTATACAATAAAACAACATAAATATCAGTAGGAAAACATGATGCGAAATGGACGTATTAACTCTCCCAAGCTTAGACCTCACTTGTCCTCAAGCGAAAACCGAAATCGAAAAACATGTCCACATGCTTAGAGAGAGAGAGGTGTCGATAAAATAAAAATACGGACATAGCAACATCATGTAACTTATTATAACAGCAACAAATCTTAACATAAAACTTTTATCATAGAACTTTTATAATAGACTTCTCATGAACAAGTGACAATTCATCACAACATCGAAGTATAAAGCATAAACTTTATTGGAAACCAACAAACTATGTTCTCAGTCAACTTTGCAACTACAATTCATCATCTTTTCAGGAAGGGTCACGTATCGGAGCCTTTAGGCAAGCCCACATACTCAACCATCATTTAGTATTCTATGATTGCTAACACTCACCGTGTACACATGGGCAAAACGTTTCAACCAGACACATAGAAAGATAGGGGCTTATAGTTTCACCTCCCAATGCACTCACCTCAAGGGTGATGTCAACAATAATAACTCATGCTACCCATCTTCAACTGGATATATGTGCCTAGATCTTTCCTCACCACATGATGCTTGCCAAAGGAGAAAAATAAAAGGAATAGGGAGAAAAACTTTGACTCTTGCAAGAAAGTAATACGTGAAAGTAAAAGATAGGCCCTTCGCAGAGGGAACCAGAGGTTGCCAAGCGCATTTGTTTGTATGCTCAACCCCTTAGTGCAAGAGAACGTCACGTTATATTGCCCCTTGTGATGGCAACCTTTATTATGCATTCTGCCGCTTTTATTCTTCGCCATCACAAGTTCGTACAATGCTCAATTTTCCCTTACACTAAATGATCTTTAGAAGCAATTTTTATTGCCCTTTTTGCACCGATGACAACTTACTTGAAGGATCTTACCCAATCCATAGGTAGGTATAGTGGACTTTCAAACAAGATTTGGGTTTAAGGGGTTTGATGCACAAGTAGTATCTCTACTTAGTGTGGAATTTTTGCCTATCAAAGATAGGGGCAAGCACCACATGTTGAAGGATCTACGGCAATATAACTTCTATGTGAATATGAACAAACATAATTCATTAAGTTGTCTTTCTTGTCCAACGTCAACAGTTTTGGCATATAATATTCTGATGGGTGCTCATAATCACAAAAGATTTCTAGGATAGTGTATTTGTATGTGAATCTTCTCTTCCCTTATTAATTCTTTCATGAGTTGCATCATTGACCAATGTTATGTTTGTCAATCTACAATAAAATTTTCTACTTATACTTTTCCTTGTGTAATGTCATCACTTACCATAAGTTTAGCATATGATCTTTTTCATTTATTTCCTTTATTTTTATTAAAACAAGAAAGTAAAGAAGGCAAAACTCAAACTAAACTTTATTATATATCTAGCACATGATTACAAGGATTGATCACTAAGCAAACTCTCAAAAAGAAAGGATCGAACTAAACTTTTATTCATCTAATAGCAAAAGATAACCATGGATCGAACTAAGAAAGTAAAGGCAAAAGATAGTGGAGATGATACGATACTGGGGCACCTCCCCCAAGCTTGGCGAAAGCCAAGGGGAGTGCCCATACCCGATACTCAGTTTTCTTTTGGTGGTGAAGAAGGAGGTGGTGGTGATGAAGTAGAAGCGACCTTGTCCTCCGGTTTCCATGGAAGAGGCTCACCATCATAAGAGGAGGAGTGAGTCTCTCGGATCCTACAACTGGTAGCCAAACTCATACCTTTGAACCTTGCCTCATATTCAAATACTTGGCTTTGAAGGTCATGAATCTGGCTATAGAGGAAGTTGATTTGCTTGTTGAGGGAGAAGACGATGTCCTTTATGGACTTGCCATCCACCTTGAGATCATGGGTGTAGTCCGCGATCATGAGGTGATTGGCATTGAGTCCATGTTCCACCATACCCTTACACCTGAAGATGTCTTGCTCCATAGCTTCAAGCCTGGCCTCCATGGATCCAATCCCCTTGGGTCCTTGCACATCGCGGATGTGTAGCACCCCATCGCGTATCTGGATAGCTTGAGGGTGCTGCATCACCTCCCATAGATATGGGTTGATGACGTTGTCGAAGAACTTGTCCTTGGAGGAGCTTGAAGCGACCATGATGGATTGGATGTGACAGAAAACAACAAGAAAAGAAAATAGGACATTTCTCCACGATACGAAGGTCAACAGGTTCAGGAGGTATATAAAGATTTTTTATCTTGGGGAAAAAGCAGAACGGAAGAAAAATGAAGTCCAGAAAGTACCCGAGGTGGGCACAACTCATCAGGGCACGCCTGGCATGCCAGGCGCGCCCCGGTGTATCGTTCCCACTAGGGTCACTGTCCTGGAAGTTTCTTATTTTCCTAATTTTTAAATATTCCAAAATTGACAAAAAGTATTTTTGCAGATTTTTCGGAGTCTGTTCACTTACCGTATCACGTATCTCCCTTTTTTCATGATTCTGGGGTGTTCCGGAAGGTTTCCTTTATGTGTTCTTCTGGTGTCAAAGTTTGGATGATATTGCTTTCAACATTAATGGGCGTACATGAGATATAGTGTTTTATTCGTTGCCCATTGACAACCTTTGGGTTAGTACCTTCGGCATTATTTATTTTGATAGCTCAGGATTGATATACCTCCTCGATGACATAGGGTCCTTCCCATTTAGAGAGGAGTTTTCCTGCAAAGAATCTGAAACGAGAGTTGTACAAAAGAACATATTCTCTAACTTTGAACTCACGCTTTTGGATTCTTTGAATAACTTTGCATTTTCCTAATCCTGGGTTCTCCATTCATCTAATGAGCTAATATCAAATAGCCTCTTTTCACCAGCAAGTTTGAAATCATAATTGAGTTCTTTAATTGCCCAATATGCTTTGTGTTCTAACTCAAGAGACAAATGATAAGCTTTTCCATAAACCATTTTATAAGGAGACATACCCATAGGATTTTTATAAGCTGTTCTATAAGCCCAAAGTGCATCATCTAATTACTTAGACCAATTCTTCCGGGACCTATTGACACTCTTTTGTAAGATTAGTTTTCTTTCTCTATTGCTAAGTTCAACTTGACCACTAGACTGTGGATGATAAGGTGATGCAATTCTATGGTTAACATCATACTTAGCAAGCATTTTACGGAAAGCATCATGAATAAAGTGTGAACCACCATCAGTCATTAAAATCTAGGGACTCCAAACCTTGGGAAAATAACTTCCTTAAGCATTTTAATAGAGGTGTTGTGATCAACACTACTGGTTGGAATAGCTTCTATCCACTTAGTAACATAATCAACAACAACCAAAATATGTGTATACCCATTAGAGGAAGGAAAAGGTCCCATGAAATCAAATCCCCAAATATCAAATGGTTCAACTACAAGTGAATAATTCATAGGCATTTCTTGACGCTTACCGATATTACCTATTCTTTGGCATTCATCACAAGACGAGACAAACTTACGGGCATCCTTGAAGAGAGTAGGCCAATAAAACCATATTGCAATACCTTATGAGCGGTTCTGTCTCCTGCATGATGTCCCTCCATAAGCTTTAGAGTGACAATTCCATAGGATTTGTTCCTGTTCAGGCTCAGGTACACAATGTCTAATAATACCATCTACTCCTTCTTTATAAAGATGTGGGTCATCCCAAAAGTAATGTCTTGAATCATAGAAGATTTTTTTATTTTGTTGGTATGTGAAGCTAGGTGGTATGTATTTAGCAACAATATAATTAGCGTAATCAGCATACCAAGGTGTACTATTAGAAACATTTATTGTAGCTAATTGTTCATCAGGAAAGCTATCATTAATAGGTTGTGGGTCATCAAGAATATTTTCAAGCCTAGACAAGTTAACAGCTACGGAGTTCTCTGCTCCTTTCCAATCAATGATATGCAAATCAAATTCTTGTAGCAGAAGAACCCACCTAATGAGTCTAGGTTTAGCATCTTTCTTTTCCATAAGATATTTTATAGCAGCATGATCGGTGTGAACAATCACTTTAGAATCAACAATGTAATATATGAATTTATCACAAGAAAACACCACTACTAAGAATTTCTTTTTAGTAGTAGCATAATTTTGTTGAGCACTGTCTAGAGTTTTACTAGCATAATGAATAAAATTCAGTTTCTTATCAACTCTTTGCCCTATATCATCACCAACAGCATAATCACTAGCATCACACATAATCTCAAAAGGCAAGTTCCAATCAGGTGGTTGATGTCTACTACACAACCTTCTTCTTGTAGACGTTGTTGGGCCTCCAAGTGCAGAGGTCTGTAGGACAGTAGCAAATATCCATCAAGTGGATGACCTAAGGTTTATCAATCCGTAGGAGGCGTAGGATGAATATGGTCTCTCTCAAGCAACCTTGCAACCAAATAACAAAGAGTCTCTTGTGTCCCCAACACACCCAATACAATCGTAAATTGTATAGGTGCACTAGTTCGGCGAAGAGATGGTGATACAAGTGCAATATGGATGGTAGATAATAGGTTTTTGTAATCTGAAAATATAAAAACAGCAAGGTAACTAATGATAAAAGTGAGCGTAAATGGTATTGCAATGATAGGAAACAAGGCCTAGGGTTCATACTTTCACTAGTGCAAGTTCTCTCAACAATAATAACATAACTGGATCATATAACTATCCCTCAACATGCAACAAAGAGTCACTCCAAAGTCACTAATAGCGGAGAACAAACGAAGAGATTATTGTAGGGTACGAAACCACCTCAAAGATATCCTTTCTGATCGATCTATTCAAGAGTCTGTAGTAAAATAACATGAAGCTATTCTTTTTGTTCGATCTATCACAGAGTTCGTACTACAATAACATCTTAAGACACAAATCAACCAAAACCCTAATGCCACCTAGATACTCCGATGTCACCTCAAGTATCTGTGGGTATGATTATACGATATGCATCACACAATCTCAGATTCATCTATTCAACCAACACAAATTACTTCAAAGAGTGCCCCAAAGTCTCTACCGGAGAGTCAAGACGAAAACATGTGCCAACCCCCATGCATAAGTTCATTGAACCCGCAAGTTGATCACCAAAACATACATCAAGTAGATCACGTGAATATCCCATTGTCACCACAGATAAGCACGACAATACATACATCAAGTGTTCTCAAATCCTTAAAGACTCAATCCGATAAGATAACTTCAAGAGGAAAACTCAATTCCTCACAAGAGAGTAGAGGGGGAGAAACATCATAAGATCCAACTATAATAGCAAAGCTCGCATACATCAAGATCATATCACCTTAAGAACACGAGAGAGAGAGAGATCAAACACATAGCTACTGGTACATACCCTCAGCCCCGAGGGTGAACTACTCCCTCCTCGTCATGGAGAGCGCCGGGATGGTGAAGATGGCCACCGGTGATGGATTCCCCCTCCGGCAGAATGCCGGAACAGGCTCCTGAGAGGTTTTTGGTGGCTATAGAGGCTTGCGGCTGCGGAACTCCCGATCTAGGTTATTTTCTGGAGGTTTCAGTATTTATAGGAATTTTTGGCGTAGGTCTCACGTCAGGGGGGTTTCCGGGCTGTCCACGAGGCAGGGGGCGCGCCCAGGGAAAGTGGGCACGCAGACCACCCTCGTGGGCAGTCCGGGACTCTCGTGGCCCAACTCTTTCACTCCAAGGGCTTCTTTTGGTCCACAAAAAATCATCAAAAATTGGCACGTCAATTGGACTTCGTTTGGTATTCCTTTTCTGTAAAACTCAAAAACAAGGAAAAAACAGAAACTGGCACTGGGTTTTAGGTTAATAGGTTAGTCCCAAAATGATATAAATGTGTAAATTAAATCCCATAAACATCCAAAACGGGTAATATAATAGCATGGAACAATAAAAAATTGTAGATACGTTGGAGACGTATCAAGCATCCCCAAGCTTAATTCCCGCTCGTCCTCGAGTAGGTAAATGATAAAAACAGAATTTTTGATGTGGAATGCTACCTAGCATAATTCTCAATGTAATTTTCTTTATTGTGGCATGAATGTTCAGATCCAAATGATTCAAAATAAAAGTTCGCATTCACATAAGAAATAGTAATACTTCAAGCGTACTAACTAAGTAATCATGTCTTCTCAAAATAACATGGCTAAAGAAAGTTATCCCTACAAAATCATATAGTCTGGATATTGCTCTATCTTCATCACACAAAGTATTTAATCATGCACAACCGCGATGACAAGCCAAGCAATTGTTTCATACTTTAGTATTCTCAAACTTTTTCAACTTTCACGCAATACATGAGCATGAGCCAAGGACATATCACTATATGTGGAATAGAATGGTGGTTGTGGAGAAGACAAAAAGGGAGAAGATAGTCTCACATCAACTAGGCGTATCAACGGGCTATGGAGATGCCTACTAATAGATATCAATGTGAGTGAGTAGGGATTGCCATGCAATAGATGCACTAGAGCTATAAGTGTATAAAAGCTCAACAAAAGAAACTAAGTGGGTGTGCATCCAACTTGCTTGCTCATGAAGACCTAGGGAATTTTGAGGAAGCCCATCATTGGAATATACAAGCAAGTTCTATAATGAAAAATTCCCACTAGTATATGAAAGTGACAACATAGGAGACTCTCTATCATGAAGATCATGGTGCTACTTTGAAGCACAAGTGTGGTAAAAGGATAGTAGCATTGTCCCTTCTCTCTTTTTCTCTCATTTTTTTGGGCCTTTCTTTTTTTAATGGCCTTTCTCTTCTTTTTCTAGCCCGGAGTCTCATCCCGACTTGTGGGGGAATCATAGCCTCCATCATGCTTTCCTGACTTGGGACAATGCTCTAATAATGAAGACCATCACACTTTTATTAACTTACAACTCAAGAGTTACAACTCGATACTTAGAACAAAATATGACTCTATATGAATGCCTCCGGTGGTGTACCGGGATATGCAATGAATCAAGAGTGACATGTATGGAAATTATGAAGGTGGCTTTGCCACAAATACAATGTCAACTACATGATCATGCAAAGAGCAATATGACAATGATGATGCGTTTCATAATAAACGGAACGGTGGAAAGTTGCATAGCAATATATCTCGGAATGGCTATGGAAATGCCACAATAGGTAGGTATGGTGGCTGTTTTGAGGAAGGTATATGGTGGGTGTATGGTACCAGCGAAAGTTGCGCGGCACAAGAGAGGCTAGCAATGGTGGAAGGGTGAGATGCGTATAATCCATGGACTCAACATTAGTCATAAAGAACTCATATACTTATTGCAAAAATCTACAAGTCATTGAAAAAAATACTACGTGCATGCTCCTAGGGGGATAGATTGGTAGGAAAAGACCATCGCTCGTCCCCGACTGCCACTCATAAGGAAGACAATAAATAAATAAATTGTGCTCCAACTTCATCACAAAGCGGTACACCATACGTGCATGCTACGAGAATCACAAACTTCAACACAAGTATTCTTAAAATTCATAATTACCCAACTAGCATGACTCTAATATCACTATCCTCATATCTCAAAACAATTATCAAGCATCAAATTGATCATAGCATCCAATTCACTTTCTATGATAGTTTTTATTATACCCAACTTGGATGCCCATCATTCTAGGACCAATTTTTATAACCATAGAAAATACCATGCTGTTCTAAAAGACTCTCAAAATAATATAAGTGAAGCATGAGAGATCTACAATTTCTATAAAATAAAACCACCGCCGTGCTCTAAAAAGATATAAGTGAAGTACTAGAGCAAATGACAAACTACTCCGAAAGATATAAGTGAAGATCAATGAGTAGTCGAATAATTATGCAACTATGTGAAGACTCTCTAACATTTAAGAATTTCAGATCTTGGTATCTTATTCAAACAGCAAGCAAAACAAAAGAAAATAAAATGACGCTCCAAGCAAAACACATATCATGTGGTGAATAAAAATATAGCTCCAAGTAAAGTTACCGATGAACGAAGACGAAAGAGGGGATGCCTTCACAACCAAGAGCCTAAGCTTGGGGATGCCTTCCGGGGCATCCCCAAGCTTAGGCTCTTGTTTGTCCTTGAATATTACCTTGGGGTGCCTTGGGCATCCCCAAGCTTAGGCTCTTGCCACTCCTTATTCCATAGTCCATCGAATCTTTACCCAAAACTTGAAAACTTCACAACACAAAACTCAACAGAAAACTCATAAGCTCTGTTAGTATAAGAAAATAAATCACCACTTAGGTACTGCTGTGAACTCATTCTAAATTCATATTGGTGTAATATCTACTGTATTCCAACTTCTGTATGGTTCATACCCTCCGATACTACTCATAGATTCATCAAAATAAGCAAACAACACATAGAAAACAGAATCTGTCAAAAACAGAACAGTCTGTAGTAATCTGTGTCAAACGTGTACTTATGGAACTCCAAAACTCCTAACAAATTAGGAAAACCTGAGCAATTTGTGTTCTAATCCAGAGCAAAAATAATCAAATCAAAATCACGTTTCTGTGAATTATAAAAACTAATTTATTGGGTATAAAAGTTTCTGATTTTCAGCAGGATCAACACAACTATCACCGTAAGCTATCCTAAAGGTCTTACTTGGCACTTTATTGAGACAAAAGCTACAAAACATGATTACTACAGTATCATAATCATGTTAACACACAAAAACAGTAAAGGTAAATATTGGGTTGTCTCCCAACAAGCGCTTTTCTTTAATACCTTTCTAGCTAGGCATGATGATTTCAATGATGCTCACATAAAAGATAAGAATTGAAATATAAAGAGAGCATCATAAAGAATATGACTAGCACATTTAAGTCTAAGCCACTTCCTATGCATAGGGATTTTGTGAGCAAACAACTTATGGGAACAGTAATCAACTAGCATAGGAAGGCAAAACAAGCATAACTTCAAGATTTTAAGCACATAGAGAGGAAACTTGATATTATTGAAATTCCTACAAGCATATGTTCCTCCCTTATAATAATTTTCAGTAGCATCATGAATGAATTCAACAATATAACCAGCACCTAAAGCATTCTTTTCATGATCTATTTGCATAGAAAATTTACTACTCTCCACATAAGCAAAATTCTTCTCATTCGGAATAATGGGAGTATCATAAGAGACTCGAATACTAAAAATTGTTTCCACATTAAAAGAGTAATGTTCAGGAAAAGGGTAATCATAATCATGACAAATTTTATAAATGTAATCATCACTACTTTTTATAGCATAAGTTTCATCACAATAATCATCATAAGTAGCAACTTTGTTCTCATCATAATCAATTGAAACCTCTTCCAAAATAATGGATTCATCACTAAATAAGGTCATGACCTCTCCAAATCCACTTTCATATTCATCACAATAAGATTCAACTTCCTCCAAAATAGTGGGGTCACTACTTACTAAAGTTGACACTCTTCCAAACCCACTTTCATCAATATAATCATCATAAGTACGGGGCATGCTATCATCATAACAAATTTGCATATCAAAACTTGGGAGACTAGAAATATCATCTTCATTAAACATAACATCCCCAAGCTTGGGGCAAACATTAATTGCGGCAAATATATTCTCAAATATGTCATCCTCATCAAACATAGCTTCCCCAAGCTTGGGCCCTTTCATATCATAAGCATAATCACTCTCATCATTAATAGTATGGATAGCACCAATAGTATAGCAATTATCATCATCACAATGAGTAGTAGGAGCAACATCATTTGGGAGGGATACCTTTTTACCTTTGCTTCTCCATTTTTTCTTTTTCTTATTCACATCATGTGTAGGTTTATCCCTCTTTTTGGAGCTCCTTATTAATGAGATTGGTTGAATAGAAGGCTCCTCCTCGTTACCTGATTCATAAGAAATAATAGGAGGACATTGGGAAGTTTCTTTCCTTTCATTAGTATTCTATTCATCTTCTATTTGCTTTCTTTTCTTTAGGTAATTGGTAGTATAAGGATTTTCAATGCAATTCACCGCACAATACAAATAAATCTTCTCTAGATCAAAATCAAGGAGTTTCTTAAGGGCAAATTCTGGAAGATTCTTAGTTAAATGTTTCATTTCTTCATAACCCAAAAGAAAACTAAGTTCATTATGATGTGCAAGGGAAATCAAATCATCACAATTCTTGGACACGATTCGATCATGAAACAATTTGCATCGAAGATGTAAATGACCATGTTCATTGCAAAGTTCACAAGTACGACAAAGGAAATTTAAATTTTCAGCACTCTTTTCTAGCCTTTCTTGCAACAATTTAGTTTCTAAATGCTTATGCCTCCTGCAATATCTATCTTCCCTATTTGGTGTGTACTTGCAAACCCAATGCACTCCACAAAAATCGACACGCTTATAAGAGATATTTTCATCATGACTAGTGCAATCATCATTAGTACTATGGATATTCAAGGAGTTCATACTAACAACATTGCAATCATGCTCATCATTCAAAGATTTAGTACCAAACATTTTACAGACTTCTTCTTCTAGCACTTGAGCACAATTTTCCTTTTCATCATACTTACGAAAGATATTAAAAAGATGAAGCGTATGAGACAAACTCAATTCCATTTTTTTGTAGTTTTCTTTTATAAACTAAACTAGTGATAAAACAAGAAACGAAAAGATTCGATTGCAAGATCTAAAGATATACCTTCAAGCACTCACCTCCCCGGCAACGGCGCCAGAAAAGAGCTTGATGTCTACTACACAACCTTCTTCTTGTAGACGTTGTTGGGCCTCCAAGTGCAGAGGTTTGTAGGACAATAGCAAATTTCCCTCAAGTGGATGACCTAAGGTTTATCAATCCGTGGGAGGCGTAGGATGAAGATGGTCTCTCTCAAGCAACCCTGCAACCAAATAACAAAGAGTCTCTTGTGTCCCCAACACACCCAATACAATCGTAAATTGTATAGGTGCACTAGTTTGGCGAAGAGATGGTGATACAAGTGCAATATGGGTGGTAGATATAGGTTTTTGTAATCTGAAAATATAAAAACAGCAAGGTAACTAATGATAAAAGTGAGCGTAAACGGTATTGCAATGATAGGAAACAAGGCCTAGGTTCATACTTTCACTAGTGCAAGTTCTCTCAACAATAATAACCTAACTGGATCATATAACTATCCCTCAACATGCAACAAAGAGTCACTCCAAAGTCACTAATAGCGGAGAACAAACAAAGAGATTATTGTAGGGTATGAAACCACCTCAAAGATATCCTTTCTGATCGATCTATTCAAGAGTCCGTAGTAAAATAACATGAAGCTATTCTTTTCGTTTGATCTATCATAGAGTTCGTACTAGAATAACACCTTAAGACGCAAATCAACCAAAACCCTAATGTCACCTAGATACTTCAATGTCACCTCAAGTATCCGTGGGTATCATTATATGATATGCATCACACAATCTCAGATTCATCTATTCAACCAACACAAAGTACTTCAAAGAGTGCCCCAAACTTTCTACCGGAGAGTCAAGACGAAAACATGTGCCAACCCCTATGCATAAGTTCATTGAACATGCAAGTTGATCACCAAAACATACATCAAGTAGATCACGTGAATATCCCATTATCACCACAGATAAGCACAGCAAGACATACATCAAGTGTTCTCAAATCCTTAAAGACTCAATCCGATTAGATAACTTCAAGAGGAAACTCAATTCATCACAAGAGAGTAGAGGGGGAGAAACATCATAAGATCCAACTATAATAGCAAAGCTCGCGATACATCAACATTGTATCACCTCAAGAACACTAGAGAGAGAGAGATGAAACACATAGCTACTGGTACATACCCTCAGCCCCGAGGGTGAACTACTCCCTCCTCGTCGTGGAGAGCATCGGGATGATGAAGATGGCCACCGGTGATGGATTCCCCCTTCGGCAGGGTGCCGGAATGGGCTCCCGAGAGGTTTTTGGTGGCTACAGAGGCTTGCGGCGGCGGAACTCCCGATCTAGGTTATTTTTTGGAGGTTACAGTATTTATAGGAAGTTTTGGCGTAGGTATCACGTCAGGGGGGTTTCCGGGCTGTCCACGAGGCAGGGGGCGCGCCCAGGGAAAGTGGGCACGCGGGCCACCCTCGTGGGCAGCCCAGGACTCTCCTGGCCCAACTCTTTCACTCCAGGGGCTTCTTTTGGTCCACAAAAAATCATCAAAAATTGGCACATCAATTGGACTCCATTTGGTATTCCTTTTCTGTGAAACTCAAAAACAAGGAAAAAAACAGAAACTGGCACTGGGCTCTAGGTTAATAGGTTAGTCCCCAAAATGATGTAAAAGTGTAAAGTAAAGCCCATAAACATCCAAAACGGGTAATATAATAGCATGGAACAATCAAAAATTATAGATACGTTGGAGACGTATCAGTGGTTGAACAACATGTGCAGTAATTAAGGCTTTCTTTAGTGTTTCAAAGGCTTCCAAGCAATCATCATCAAACACAAAGGGAATATCCTTTTGCAAAAGATTCGTAAGAGGACTAGAAATTTTAGAAAAGTCTTTAATAAACCTCCTATAGAAACCAGCGCGACCAAGGAAACTACGAATACCTTTGATATCTTTAGGACATGGCATTTTCTCAATTGCATCAACCTTGGCCTGGTCTACTTCAATGCCTCTTTCAGAAATTTTATGGCCCAAGACAATAGCTTCGTTAACCATAAAGTGGCACTTCTCCCAATTCAAGACAAGATTTGTTTGTTCACATCTCTGCAAAACTCGATCAACATTGCTTAAACAATCATCAAAAGACTTCCCATAAACGGAAAAGTCATCCATGAAAACCTGAACAATCTTTTCACAAAAATCAGAGAATATAGCAGCCATACATCTTTGAAAGGTAGCAGGTGCATTACATAAACCAAAAGTCATATGTCTATAAGCATAAGTTCCAAAAGGACAAGTAAAAATGGTCTTTTCTTGATCAGGTTGTGAAATAGGTATTTGTGAAAAAACAGAATATCCATCAAGGAAGCAAAAGTGTGTGTGCTTAGATAATCTTCTAACATTTGATCAATAAAAGGCAGAGGGTAATGATCCTTCCTAGTTGCTTTGTTTAATTTTCTATAATCAATTACCATCCTATAGTCTGTGACAATTCTTTGTGGAATGAGCTCATTCTTATCATTAGGAACAACAGTAATACCTCCCTTCTTAGGGACACAATTAACATGACTTACCCATCTACTATCAGCTATAGGATAGATCATACCTGCTTCCAGAAGTTTCAATATTTCCGTTCTTACCACTTCTTTCATCTTCGGGTTTAACCGATTTTGGTGATCAACAACGGGTTTAGCATCAGGTTCCATATTAATCTTGTGCTGACATAGAGTGGGACTAATGCCCTTAAGATCATCAAGAGTATATCCAATAGCATCTTTGTGCTTCCTTAGAACTTTCAATAATCTTTCTTCTTCATGTTGTGAAAGGTTAGCACTAATAATAACAGGATATATCTTTTTCGCATCTAGATAAGCATATTTCAAAGTGTTTGGCAATTGTTTTATTTCAAACACAGGATCACCTTTAGGTGGAGGACCTCCTAGAGTTTCAATAGGCAAATTGTGTTTAAGCAGAGGTTGTTGTTCGAATTTTTTTTGTCTATTTCATTTCTTTCACGCATATGCAAATCATTTTCATGGTCTAGCAAATATTATTTCGAAGGATCAGTAGGAGGTACATCAATAGAAGCAAGACCAATAAATTCATCCTTACTAGGCAAATCTTTCTTATGAGGTTGTTTACTAAACTTGGAAAATTAAATTCATGAGATTCATCACCAAAGCTAACACTGTCAGTTTGTTTCTTACAATCTATTCTGGCATTGATGGTGTTTAATAAAGGTCTACTAAAGATAATGGGACAAAAGTCATCTTGTGGGGAGCCAAGAACCAGAAAATCAGCAGGGTATTTTATTTTCCCACACAAGACTTCGACATCTCTAAGAATCCCAATTGGTGATATAGTATCTCTATTGGCAAGTTTAATAGTGACATCTATGTCTTCTATTTCAGCAGGTGCTCTTTCATTCTTAATTTCTTCGTATAAGGAAAAAGGAATAGCACTCACACTAGCACCTAGGTCACATAACCCATGATAACAGTGATCTCCTATCTTAATTGAGACAATAGGCATGCCAACAACTAGTCTATGTTTATCCATTTCTTCAGGTTTGGCAATTCTAGAAGCTTCATCACAGAAGTAAATAGCATGCCCATTGATCATAGTAACACTAGGTTCAACTCTGATTTGTTCAACTGGTTTGGGTGTTCGAACATAACTTTTGTTAACCACAGTTGAAACTTTAGCATGTTCCTTCATCCTAACAGGGAAAGGTGATTTTTCAATATAAGTAGTGGGAACAACTGGATCAACATTCTAAATGATAGTTTATTTAGTTTTTACCGGTTCTTTAACTTCTTCTTTAATAGGTGGGTGATATTTTAACCACTTATCCTTAGGGAGATCAACATGAGTAGCAAAAGATTCACAAAAGGAAGCTACTATCTCAGAGTCAAGTCCATATTTAGTGCTAAACTTTTGAAAAGCATCGATATTCATAAAAGATTTAACACAATCAAACTTAGGTTCAATACCTGACTCTTTACCTTCACCGAGTTCCCAATATTCGGAGTTGTGTTTATTCTTTCTAAAAGATCCCACCGGAATTCAATAGTCTTCTTCATAAAAGAACCAGTACAAGAAGTATCGGGCATGGATTGATCATTACGAGAAAGCCGAGCATAAAAATTCTAAATAATAATCTCTCTTGAGAGCTCATGATTGGGGCATGAATATAACATTGACTTAAGCCTCCCCCAAGCTAGAGCAATACTTTCTCCTTCACGAGCCAAAAATTACATATATAATTCCGATCATGATGAACTAGATGCATAGGATAATATTTTTTGATGAAATTCCAATTTCAACCAATTCCAGTTCCAAGATCCAATATCATCGCATAGCCTATACCATGCCAATTCTTTTACCTTCAAAGATAAAGGGAAAACCTTCTTCTTAGCTTGATCTCCGGGTAAACCTGCAAGCTTAAACAATCCATAAATTTCATCCACATATATCAAGTGCATATCAGGATGTTTGGTTCCATCTTTTGCATAAGGATTAGCTAGCAGTTCTTCTACCATACCATAAGGAATTTCATATTCAATATTTTCAGTAGGTGTAGTAGGTTGAGGGGCAACTAATTGTGGTTTCGGTCGAGGTGAAGACACCCCGAACAAACCCCTCAAAGGATTATTTTCCATAGTAGCAAGTGACAATAAATTTCAGTATGTAGTAATAATGTTTCCTTCCAATTTCCACTTACCAAGAGCGCTTCACTCCCCGGCAACGGCACCAGAAAATAGCCTTGATGACCCACAAGTATATGGGGTCAATTGTAGTCTTTTTGATAAGTAAGAGTGTTGTCGGTGTCAAAACCGGCGGATCTCGGGTAGGGGGTCCCGAACTGTGCGTCTAGGCGGATGGTAACAGGAGACAAGGGACACGATGTTTTACCCAGGTTCGGGCCCTCTTGATGGAGGTAAAACCCTACGTCCTGCTTGATTGATATTGATGATGTGGGTATTACAAGAGTAGATCTACCACGAGATCAAGGAGGCTAAACCCTAGAAGCTAGCCTATGGTATGATTGTTGTTATTGTTGTCGTCCTACGGACTAAAACCATCCGGTTTGTATAGACACCGGAGAGGGCTAGGGTTACACAGAGTCGGTTACAATGGTAGGAGATCTACATATCCATATCGCCAAGCTTGCCTTCCACGCCAAGGAAAGTCCCATCCGGACACGGGACGAAGTCTTCAATCTTGTATCTTCATAGTCTTGGAGTCCGGCCGATGATGATAGTTTGGCTATCCGGACAACCCCTAGTCCAGGACTCCCTCAGTAGCCCCCGAACCAGGCTTCAATGACGACGAGTCCGGCGCGTATATTGTCTTCGGCGTTGCAAGGCGGATTCTCCTTCAAACTTCATGTACCTGCCGAATAGTGTCCGGCTTCCTTATAAATGTTGCGTTCCTTGGCTTCTACGTCCAATAATGGCCCTCTTCCACGTGTCGTATGAATGCGAAAAGCTAGGGTATTTTTACGTTTTACCCCCTAGCCGCGCGAACGAGCCTCCTATAAGAGAGGCGAGGATCTAGATCCAACTCACACCATCCTCCTTCCGCAAGTACTCATCGGAGCGCCTCTGACAAAAATCCATTCCATCATGGATAGTCGACGCGGCTCCTCCTCTCGCGCTCCCAGCCCTCAGCCAGGAGATTGGGGAGATGCTCAGTTCCACACAGCGAGCTAGTGACGCTCCAAACCGAGGGATATCTTCCCCCATCCTTCATGGTTCCGGTTCGAGCCGGACTGGCCACCTTCAGGGGTGGAAAGCAGGCGGAGAGCGCCCCCAACCCTTCCAAAGGAGATCGGGTATGCTTCGTCCCTTATCTAATAAGGGGACTCGGATTTCCCATACATCCGTTTCTCCGGGGGCTCCTGGAGTTCTACGGACTCCAGCTTCACCACCTTACACCTGCCTCCATTCTGCACATCGCGGCTTTGTAGCTCTTTGCGAGCTGTTCTTGGGCATCGAGCCCCATTTTGCGTTGTGGAAGAAATTGTTTTGCCTCGTACCCCGTTCTCAAGTGGGCGGAGCCGAAATATGGCGCATCGCCGGGACCGGATATCTATCCGGCACCCCGAAGAAGGCGTCCAAAAACTAGCCTTCGGAATGGTTCTATATGGAGGACGCCCCTCTGCCGGATCCAGTTCGGATCGGCCTCCCGGAGTTCAGCAACGCTCCCTTGAAGAAACGCCTGAGTTGGCGCCCGCGAAGCCCTCAATGGGAAGATGATGGGAGCGTCCATTATCTGATGGGCCGGATTAGGTTACTGGCCCACTCCGGATTGACCATGATTGGAGTCATGGCAACGTGCATTATGCGAGGGGTGCAGCCGCTCCAATATAGGGGCCACCCCATGTGGGATTTCAACGGGGAAGATGACGCCACCCGTCATGGCCGCAAGGGGCCGGGATCAGCCGCCGATCTGGTAAAGATCCTGTCCGGCTTGTACAAGGGGGAGAAGGAGGACTTCCTCCGCACGAGTCCATTGAATGGATTCTCCATGAATAACCCTCGGAGCTGGATAAGCGGACGTTTTATCTATCCGATCCATATTTCCAAAGTCAAGTGTCTCACTTTGTGATTTGGACGCAGGAGCTGCACCGGGACGTGGATGGCATACAAAGCCTGACTCCACAGCCCAAGGATCCGGGACGATCCCTTGATCCGGCCTCCGAAGAGGACCCGAACATAAAGGTGGAGCTGATCGACGGGGTGTTCCACCAACTTAGCATGGATAATGCTCTAGTCGCCATTACGGCTGACTACCCCGGTTTATCTCCGGCTCCCCAGGTGACCACGACCGGAGTCCTGACACCATTACTTGGTCCATGCTTATTTCTGACCACCGTGTACCAACGGTGCTCCGCAGGAGGCGCCTTTAAGGCGGGAAGCCGAACCCGCGGTGGCTGACCAACAAGGATCAGTTCGGCCCAGTAGGCGGAAGAGGAGTGCGGCGTGAATTGAAACGTCGCCGCAACGGTACGGCGCACCGCCGTTTTTAAGGGAAAGATCCCTAGGAGGTATATTAATGCTCATGACTTTTCCAGGAGAAAGAGCGCTCGCCGGACAGTGTCCGAAGAGGTTGCCAATCAAGCCTCCGCCAGCCATGCTCCAACGTGTGGTCCAGAAGGGGAGGCAAACACAAGGCATGAGCCGGATGCTCCTCCAACGGAGGATGCCGACAGGCTGTCCGCCACCAGGTCTGAGGTGGAGAGCGCCATGAATCACAGGCGTCGCCGGACAGTTCTTCATGACGCATGTTTCTCCCCGGAAGCGTTGAATGCCTTTAATGTGGGAGACGCCCACCTCCGTGCCACTCAAGATGGTTTAATCGGAGCCACAGAGCAGTATGTGAAGGACATACAGGTAAGGAATTTTAATAGTTATATATGCCAGTAGCCCCCGAGACTTAAAATAGTTAGAATAACTGATTTAAGGATCATTTGTTATGCAGGATCTTATGGAGAAGAATACCCACCTGTCCCAGGAGCTTCAAGAGTGCAAGGCCCAACTTGAGGCTGCACTGGCCGCCACAGGGGGAGCCACAGAGACCCCCGCTGGTAATACATACTTCGAAAAGATAAGTAGTTAATAAAGTGCGGCATGTGCGTAAGTCTGACAATAATATTGCAGAGGGTGCCGGACTAGATCCGAACAAGCAACAGCTACTGCGCCAGCTGAAGGCCGGTGAGAGGGTGCTTATGAAGGTGCAGCAGGAGAGGAACAAACTCCAAGATGCCCACACCCGGCTGGGAGAAGAGCTGAAAGGTGTTCGGGCCCAGCTATCTGGCTCCGTGAAGGAGAATCAGCGGCTTCGTCGCGGCATTTATAGTAAGTGCTTGAGCAAACTCCTTTGAAAAGAAGAGGTCGGCGAGGAAGTCGATTGATAGAAATGTGTCTCTAGGTGTGCTCACAGGTCGCCCTGCGGAGGAAATGCCCGATTCAACGGGTGACCAACTCCCCGAGCTGATGCAACTGCACGGACGTGTTCGACAAGCGATGAGTGGCGTCGCCCAGGCCTTCTGGCCGTCCGTCTCCCTACCCGAAGGCCTTGAAGGGCTTGCAGAGAAGCTTCAGGGAGCACGGCAGCACTTCCGTCTGTGGAAGATATCGACCTGCCGTCAAGGTGCCAGGGAGGCCTGGGCCATGGTGAAGACGCGGTACAAGAAGGCGGATCCGAACCACATGTCTGAGGTCGGACCTGTGGGGCCCGATGGGAAGGAGATCCCTGTGAGCTTAATGTACGACCAAGTAGAGTTAGCCGCTAAGTATTCCCAACGGGACTATAAATTAGACAGCCTGTTAGACGGGATTGAAGAGGAGTACAATCAGTCAATTTGACGATGTATTTTGAAATGACATGTAAAATGCCTTCTAGCCGGATTGTAGATTGTTTGTCTTTGCCGACCTTTTTGCTTCAACCTCGGGACCCTAGAGTCCGGAGTGTGTCCGAATACCTTCTCGGTTATGAAAAAACCGGGGCATGCATGGAGACCAGGCGTAGGGGTCATTAGTGCTTTACCAGACAAGTGCCCAACTAGTTATGTTATATTACATGGTTAGTAAGAAACATCTTCTAGGGAGAATAGTCCCGTTAGGGGTTCCTTTCCCTGGGAGGCATGCCCTAAGGTGCATGTCCGTACTGCGAAAAGAGCAGAAAAAGCATCTGGGGGCAAATAAGTTTAAATAAGTAATAAATCATCTTTCAAGTCACCGACCGAATATTCCCTTAAGAACGCTAGCTTTCGGCTTCACCCAGTCAAAGGTACACATCCGGCTGACCCGGCAGTAACAATCGCAGAGGTGCTCCCTTTACCTCCTAGCCGAACAATCGGGAACGTAGGGGTAAGCACAGGAGCCAGGCAACCCAGCTTGGCCAAAACTTAAGTCATATCGGTGCATATAATGGTGAATAAAAGGTACATGCGGAAGTATGACACATGTGTTGGGCATGAAGCCCGTATAAATAAGCTTCTGTTAAAGAAGCCCCCAGGTATAATGAGTGCGAGTAGCACATCAAGTGTCTGCGAACAATGCGCAGATCAGCCCGTCAAAGGCTTTTACTAAAAAAAGGAAAGGAGGAGGAGAACAAGAGACAACAAAAATGTAAAAGGTGGACGGGGGAGGGAGACGAACCCCGAGTCCGGCGCTAGGCGTAGAATCTTCGGAGACGGGCTGCGTTCCATGGGTTCGGCTCGAGTCGGTTGTCAGAGGCGTTACATAGACAGTATGCCCCGCCAGTCAGGACTTGGTCGATGATGAAGGGACCTTCCCATTTGGGCTTAAGTTTGTCCTTTTTCTTGTCCGGCAGGCGTAGAACAAGTTCACCAACATTGTAAATTTTGGCCCGTACTTCTCTGCTTTGATATCTTCGAGCCTGCTGCTGATAGAATGCCGAACAAGCTTTTGCCACGTCCCGCTCCTCCTCTAAGGCGTCCAAACTGTCTTGCCGATCCAACTCGGCTTCTCTTTCTTGGTACATGCGCACGCGAGGTGAGTCATGAATTATATCGCAGGGCAGAACTGCCTCTGCGCCGTACACCATAAAAAATGGTGTGAATCCGGTAGTGCGGTTTGGCCTGGTCCGCAGCCCCCAGAGTACGGAGTCGAGCTCCTCTACCCAGTGCGTGTTAGATTCCGTGAGGGACCGCACTAGTCTGGGTTTGATGCCGCTCATGATTAGACCGTTTTCTCGTTCGACTTGACCGTTAGTTTGGGGGTGATAGACTGAAGCGTAGTCGAGCTTGATGCCCATGTTTTTGCACCAGAGTTTAACCTTGTCGGCCATGAAATTCGTGCCGTTATCAGTGATGATGCTGTGGGGGACACCATAACGGTGTACTACCCCGGATATGAAGTCTATCACGGGTCCGGATTCGGCCGTTTTAACTAGCTTGGCCTCTATCCATTTGGTGAATTTGTCCACCATGACCAATAGGTATTTTTGCTTGTGGGTTCCCCCTTTAAGGGGTCCAACCATATCAAGCCCCCACAGGTGATGGGCATAGTTTTGAGGGCGGTGGGTGGCATGTGGCTTTGATTAGCAAAGAGCTGGCAACCGACGCATCGTTGGACTAAGTCCTGAGCATCTGCCCGGGCAGTCGGCCAATAAAATCCTGTACGGAAGGCCTTGCCTACAAGGGCCCGGGCTGCGGCGTGGTGCCCACCGAGTCTGGCGTGAATTTCAGCCAGGAGATTTCGCCCTTCCTCTTCGGAGATACACCTTTGAAGGACTCCGGTTGTGCTTTTCTTATAAAGTTCTCCCTCATGGACCTTGTAGGCTTTAGATCGCCGGACTATGCAGCGGGCCTCATTTTGGTCTTCAGGGAGTTCCTGCCTAGTTAAGTAGGCTAGGAATGGCTCCATCCACGGGGCGATTACTGCCATTATTTCGTGGGCTGAGGGTGTTATTTCATTGGCTGAGCCACCGACTGTGTCAGAATGTTCCGTGTTGGGTGGTACGGTTGGTTCCGGGTTGCTATTTCCGGACTCCTCTTCCCATAGTATGGATGGCTTAAAGAGCCGCTCTAGGAAGATGTTTGGAGGGACGGCATCGGGTTTTGCACCCATGCGTGCCAACACGTCGGCTGCCTGGTTGTTGTCCCGGGCTACATGGTGGAATTCGAGTCCTTCGAATTCGAGCTGACATTTTTAAGATGGCGTTACGGTAGGCTGCCATTTTCGGATCCTTGGCGTCAAAGTCTCCATGTACTTGGGATATTGCGAGGTTTGAATCCCCGCGGACCTCTAGGCGTTGAATGCCCATGGAGATGGCCATCCGGAGACCATGTAGAAGGGCCTCGTATTCGGCTGCGTTGTTGGAGTCCGTGTACATTATTTGAAGTACGTATTAGACTGTATCTCCGGTTGGGGACGTCAAGACGATGCCAGCCCCCAAGCCGGCCAACATTTTAGAGCCGTAGAAGTGCATAATCCAATTGGAGTATGCGCCGTACTCTTTAGGGAGTTCGGCTTCAGTCCATTCAGCGACGAAGTCAGCCAAAACTTGCGACTTTATGGCTCGCCGTGGTTTGTAGGTTATATCAAATGGTAAAAGCTCAATGGCCCATTTTGCAATCCTGCCCGTCGCGTCGCGGTTGTTTATGATGTCGTTGAGAGGTACTTCAGAGGCCACTGTTCTCGAACACTCTTGAAAGTAGTGTCGCAGCTTCCAGGATGCCATGAACACCGCGTACGCTATCTTTTGATAATGTGTGTACCGGGACTTGCAGGAGTTAGGACAGTGGATACGTAGTACACTGGTTTTTGAAGAGGGAATTTGTGCCCTTCTGTTTCTCGTTCGACGACGAGCACCACGCTTACAACTTGATGTGTTGCCGCGATATATAACAACATTGGTTCGCCCAAGTTGGGCGCGGCCAGGACCGGATTTGTTGCCAATATGGCCTTTATTTCTTCGAGTCCGGCTGTGGCAGCGTCCGTCCATTCGAAGTGTTCGGTGCGCCTGAGGAGGCGATAGAGGGGCAATGCTTTTTCTCCCAAACGGGAGATGAAGCGGCTTAGGGCCGCCACGCATCCAGTCAATTTTTTTATTTGTTTGATGTCTTTTGGGATGTCCAATTGTGACAGAGCTCGGATCTTGGCTGGGTTTGCTTCAATTCTTCTACCGGATACAATGAAGTCTAAGAGCTTTCCGGGTGGTACGCCGAAAACGCATTTTTCCAGGTTAAGCTTAATGTCATATGCTCGAAGGTTGTCGAATGTGAGCCTCAAATCGTCTATTAGAGTTTCGACGTGTTTGGTCTGACGACCACATCGTCTACGTATGCCTCCATTGTTTTGCCGATCTGGGTAGCCAGACATGTCTAAATCATGCGCTGATATGTTGCGCCGGCGTTTTTAAGTCCGAAGGGCATTGTGTTGAAGTAGAATGGTCCGTATGGAGTAATGAGTGCCGTTGCGGCCTGGTCTGTTTCCGCCATCTTGATTTGATGGTATCCGGAGTATGCGTCGAGGAAACACAATGAATCGTGCCCCGCGGTAGCATCGATGATTTGGTCGATGCGGGGAGGGGGAAAGGATCCTTTGGACAGGCCTTATTAAGGTCTTTAAAATCCACACAAAGGCGCCAGGATTTGTCCTTTTTTGGTACCATTACCAGGTTTGCTAGCCAGTCCGGATGTTTTATATCTCTAATGAATCTCGCTTCCAATAGTTTGGCTAGCTCCTCTCCCATTGCCTGTATTTTGGGTTCGGAAAATCGTCGAAGAGCCTGTTTGACTGGCTTGAATCCTTTTAGGATATTTAGGCTGTGCCCTGCGAGCCTGTGTGGGATTCCTGGCATATCTGAAGGGTGCCAGGCAAAAATGTCCCAATTTTCCCGAAGGAATTCTCGTAGCGCGGCTTCTACATCAGGGTTTAATTGTGCCCCAATGGAGGCCGTCTTTGTGGGGTCCGTAGGATGGACCTGGAATTTGACTATTTCGTCTGCTGGTTTGAAAGATGTGGACTTAGATCTCTTGTTGAGTATCACATCGTCCATATTCGCCGTGGAGCATAGTGTCGTGAGTTCTTCTGCCGCTAGTGCTTCGGATAGTGCCTCTAGGGCTAGTGCGGCTGTCTTGTTTTCGGCGCGGAGTGCTATGTCCGGATCACTGATCAGAGTGATGATTATATTGGGCCCGGGCATTTTGAGCTTCATGTACCCGTAATGGGGTATGGCTTGGAAAATTGTGAATGCCTCTCGCCCTAATAGAGCGTGATATCCGCTGCTGAACGGGGCCACTTGGAACGTGACTTCCTCGGACCTGTAGTTGTCCGGCGAGCGGAACACCACATATAGTGTGATTTTTCCTGTGCAGCGTACTTCCCGACTAGGGATTATTCCTCTAAAGGTTGTGTTGCTTCGCTCAATGTGGCTCCAGTCTATTTCCATTTTTTGGAGAGTTTCCTCGTAAATGAGGTTTAATCCGCTGATGCCATCCATGAGTACGCTGGTAAGACAAAAGCCGTCCACTATGGGATTGAGGACCAATGCGGCTGGTGCTCGGGCTGTTCGGAATTTAGGTTCGTCACTGGCATTGAAGGTGATAGCCTTGTCGCTCCATGGATTTGTTGTTGCTACTTGGTAGACTTCGGCGAGGCTGTGGATTGTTTGTTTCCGCATATTATTTGATGCGAAAGTCTTGAATACTGTTGATACCGTACTGGTACTGTTGGGCTAGTTTTCCGGGGCTAGAAGCCCTTCGCCACTTTTGGCCACCTGCCGTAGTATCCAACATGCCCGGAGGCTATGTGTTGGAGTGGCGCCTTCTGCATTATGGATTTTGCAGGGTCCGCTGAGCCATCCCTCCAGTACGGTTCCGTACCCTTTGGGGGGTTTTGCTTTTTGATTTTTGACCCAGGTGCTTGAGCATGGTGCACCCTTTTATTCCGGACTAAGGTTGTGTTTAGGGCCGGATTGTCCCAAAATCTAGTTTCGGTTTTCCAGGCACTCTCCATCGCACAGTATTTTCGTACTATGGTCGACAGGTCGGCGAAGCGCGTGACCTTGCGATGACTTATGGCGTTCATAATTCCCTTGTCTGTGCAATTATTGCAGAAAATAGAGATTGCGCTTTCCTCATGACAGTCCTTTATCCTGTCCATAACCAGGAGGAATCTGGCCCACTAATGATGTATTGTTTCATTGGGCTCTCACCGTATTTGGGATAGATCGCTTGTGTTTGGGTGGGCGGGTGGAACTAAGTTCGGAACCCCACCCAATCTGAGGCTCAAAGGCCGAGGAATTTTCGGATTTGGAAGCTTGGATTGCTGGAGGTCGTCTAACGAATCTAGTCCGCTGCCTGACTTTAGGTTCAGTACTCGATTGACGTCCGTCCCTCCGCGGGAATCCGGCATGGAGGGATCGGGAATCCGGACATAACTGGTTTTTAACATAGAGGAAGAGTCACCGCGTTGTTCTTCTACCACAGCAACATGGTGGGTAGCCTAGGGAGAGTTAATTTCTCTCAGATCAATTTTAAGCCCAATCTGATCGTAGTCTGTAGCGACTCCCAGGGCGGCGATGCGATCCAAGAGCTCGTTTACGGAAGAGAGCTCCATCAGATCCAGCTGCTCGGCAAATTCCGAGTTGATGCGAAGATCGCTTTTGATGACCCGAGAGGTCATCGTCGAAGCGGTGGCCGAACAGGTGGTCATAAGAAAACCACCTAGCCGGATAGCTTGACCAGCGGTCAAAGCTCCTTTGGCAATGGTACCGTCTTTAAAGACGGGAGGAGGCATCCTTCCTGATTGCGACGGCACAGAGGAACTCTCAATGAAAGCACCAATGTCTGTGTCAAAACCGGCGGATCTCGGGTAGGGGGTCCCGAACTATGCGTCTAGGCGGATGGTAACAGGAGACAAGGGACACGATGTTTTACCCAGGTTCGGGCCCTCTTGATGGAGGTAAAACCCTACGTCCTGCTTGATTGATATTGATGATGTGGGTATTACAAGAGTAGATCTACCACGAGATCAAGGAGGCTAAACCCTAGAAGCTAGCCTATGGTATGATTGCTGTTATTGTTGTCGTCCTACGGACTAAAACCATACGGTTTATATAGACATCGGAGAGGGCTAGGGTTACACAGAGTCGGTTACAATGGTAGGAGATCTACATATCCGTATCGCCAAGCTTGCCTTCCACGCCAAGGAAAGTCCCATCCGGACACGGGACGAAGTCTTCAATCTTGTATCTTCATAGTCTTGGAGTCCGGCCGATGATGATAGTTCGGCTATCCGGACACCCCCTAGTCCAGGACTCCCTCAAGTGTCGAACTCAACAAGGAGCAGAAGGAAATGACAAGTGGTTTTCAGCAAGGTAATGTCTGCAAGTGCTAGAATTAGAAGTAGCGGAGTAGTTTAATAGCAAGATTATTTGTAGCAAGCAAGTAACGATAGTAGTAACAAAAGTGCAGCAAGATAGCCCAATCCTTTTGAGGCAAAGGACAGGCCAAAACGATCTCTTATGATAAGCAAAGTTTTCTTGAGGGTACACGGGATTTTCATCTAGTCACTTGCAGACTAAGGCATAGCCTAGTGGTGGGAAGGGGCTGATGCCTTCCCACCCACCCAGGTTCAAGGCATGGTACTTGCAATTTGGGTTTGTTGCACCAATTATAATGTAGGGGGTTCCCTTACAGTCTTTTTGTCAAAAATTCGTGTTCGCTACTTTGATAATTTGATATGTGGGTGGACCGGTGTTTAGGTGCTGTTCCTACTTAAAAAAACCTACTACTTATTATTAACCCTCTTGCAAGCATCCGCAACTACGAGAAAAGTATTAAGAATAAATTCTAACCATAGCATTAAACTTTTAGATCCAATCGGTCCCTTACGGAATAGCGCATAAACTGGGGTTTAAGCTTCTGTCACTCTCGCAACCCATCATGTAATAACTACTCCACAATGCATTCCCTTAGGCCCAAATATGGTGAAGTGTCATGTAGTCGATGTTCACATGACACCACTAAGGGAATCACAACATACATATCATCAAAATATCGAACACATACCAAGTTCACATGATTACTTGCAACATGATTTCTCCCGTGACCTCAAGAATGAAAGTAACTACTCACAAATGATAATCATGCTCAAGATCAGAGGGGTATTAAATAGCATAATGGATCTGAACATATAATATTCCACCAAATAAACCATATAGTAATCAACTACAAGATGTAATCAACAATACTAGTCACCCACAAGCACCAATCTATAGTTTCGATGCAAAGATTGAACACAAGAGATGAACTAGGGTTTGAGAGGAGTTGGTGTTGTTGAAGATGTTGATGAAGATAGGCCTCCCCAAGATGGGAGAGTTGTTGGTGATGATGATGATGATGGTTTCCCCCTCTAGGAGAGAAGTTCCCCCGGCGGAATCGCTCCGCCGGAGGGCAAAAGTGCTCCTGCCCAAGTTCCGCCTCGAGACAGCGGTGCTTCATCCCGAAAGTTCTCTCCTCAATTATTTTAGGTCAAAATGACTTATATACCAGAAGACAGGCACCGGAGGTGGGCCGAGGGGGGAAGCACCCACCAGGGCGCGCTTGGGCCTCCTGGCACACCCAGGTCGGTTGTGCCCACCTGATGGCCCCCCTTTGGTACTTATTTGCTCCAATATTTATTAAATATTCCATAAAAAATCCTCATGAAGTTTCAGCTCATTTGGAGTTGTGTAGAATAGGTAGCTTGACGTAGCTTTTTCAGGTCCAGATTTCCAGCTGCCAGAATCCTCCCCCTTTGTATATACCTTGCATATTATGAGAGAAAAGGCATTAGAATTACTCCAAAAAGCATTATTATACAATAAAACAACATAAATAACAGTAGGAAAACATGATGCAAAATGGACGTATCAGGCACATGCGCGCCCTGGAGGGTTGTGCCCCCTCGGGGCACCCCCAGGTGCTGCTATGGCTGATTGGATGTCTTATGGTCCATAAAAAATCCACTAAAAGTTTTGCGGTGTTTGTACTCCATTTGATATTGATTTCCTGCGATGTAAAAAACAAGTAAAAACAGAACTGGCACTGGGCACTGCGTCAATAGGCTAGTCCCAAAAAAATGATATAAAGTTGCTATAAAATGATTGTAAAACATCCAAGAATGATAATGTAACAACATGAATACTTCATAAATTATAGATACGTTGGAGACGTATCAATTCCCATCCTCTGAATCTGAGGTTCTCTTCTTTCTTTGCCTAGTAGCAGCTGTCGGTGTCAAAACCGGCAGATCTTGGGTAGGGGGCCCCAAGCTGTGCGTCTAATAATCAATGGTAACAAGGGACAATGAGACACGATGTTTACCCAGGTTCGGGCCCTCTTAAAGGAGGTAAAACTCTACGCCCTGCTTGATTGTATTGGATGAGTATAGGGGTTACAAGAGTTGATCTACCTCGAGATCGTAATGGCTAAACCCTAGCCGTCTAGCCTATGATTATTCTGATGGCCTCTACGGACTAAACCCTCTGGTTTATATAGACACCGGAGGGACCTAGGGTTGTATAGAGTCGGTTTACAAGATAAGGAAATAGTACATCCGGACACCAATCTTGCCGTCCACGTATATAGGAGTCCCACCCAGACACGGGATATGGTCTTCTGTTTTATCTTCACGGCCCATCAGTCCGGCCCATATCGAATAGGCCGAACACCTGAGGACCCCCGAATCCAGGACTCCCTCAGTAGCCCCCAAACCTGCCTTCAATGACGATATAGTGTCCAGCTTTGCAAGGCGGGTTCTCCATCACCCTTCAGATTCACGATAGTCTGGCATCGACCTCTGCGTCCTGTCTTTATGATTCCTTCTTGTCGTTGCCTCGATTCCATGCGCTGGGCGAATGTGAACGGTCCATAACTTTTTGACAAATAAGCCCCTTACCAGGTGCGGACGGCATCTATATAACGAGGTTAGATCCCCAAACACTACCTCACATCGCGCAAAGAGCATCGGAGCAAACCACGAAAAACTTCAAATCATGGAGAGCGCCCCTAGTTCCTCTTCGCGCCCTCACGGCCCTCAAGAGGGTGATTGGCAGAGATGTACAGTGTCTCACCTCCAGTTGAGTCGACTTCATACGCAAGGATCTCCCTCCCGCAGATCTAGTCTCCATGCGGGCGGGTTTGGCCTCGATGGGCAACGACGCGCTAGCAGAGAATTTCCCCAACCCCAGCGGGGAGGAGAAGGTGTGCTTCGTCTCGTTTCTTCTGAGGGGCTTAGGATTCCCGATCCTTCCCTTTCTCAGGGGTCTATTAGAATTCTACGGGATCCAGCTACACAACCTCATGCCAGGTTCAATCCTGCATATTTCAGGTTTTTTTGCTCTTTGCGAGCTTTTCTTAGGCTGCGAGGCTCATTTTGAACTGTGGAGAAAGTTCTTTTGCCTCGTCCCCCACCACCAAGGTGGTTCTATATTTGAAGTGGGCGGCGCCGAAGTTTGGCGCATAGACGGATCAGGCTACCCCGTCGGAACTCCCAAGAAGGGGTCCGAAGAATGGTCTTCGGAATGGTTCTACATTGAAGATGTTCCCCTTCCGGACCCAGTTTGGCATGGGCTTCCTAAATTCTCCAGTGCTCCTCCAAAGAAGCTACTTAATTGGTGTCCCTGGAGCCCCAAGCAAGAAGATAGCACGGAAGTAATGAGGTTAGTTAGCAAGGTCAGATTACTTGCCCAATTCAGACTCTCAATAATCGAAGTCATGGCTATTGCGATAAAGCGATGCATCCAGCCCCTTCAGTACAGAGTGACCCTTTACGGTGTTACAATGGAGATGACAATGCATCTTGCTATGAGAACAAGGGTTTGGATACCCCATCCGCTCTAGCCGCCATTCTGGCAGATCTTTATAAGGGGGAGGAAGAAGAACTTCTCCGCTAAAATTGTCAGCAAGGTTTTTCCATGTACGGGTGCTAACTATTCTGGTTGTCTTTTAAAGCAAACATGGAGGAAGGTAGTCAAAAACGTTCACTTCCCCTCCCCTCAACCATAGGATCACTCTCGCAATGAAGACCCCGGCTTCCGCGAGGATCCGGATATATCTATAGAGTTTGATGATGGAGTCTTTTATCAAGCAAGCCTTGATGGCTCGGAAGTGGCTATTACGGCCGACTACCCCGACCTTCTCCCTTTCGTTAAGGTAAGTGCTTAGAAATCATCCTCAAAAAGAGGAGCCCCTGCTCGCATCTCACCCATCACACTGAACCATGCTTTATTGGATCGATGCTCAGCGAGCCATACCTAATCGAGGGCATCCCAAAGGAAGGCAACATCTTTGCATGGTGGGCCTTCAAAACGAAAGGAAACCGGGAGTGCCGTCGAACCCCCTCCATCATCAAAGAGGTATAACCTTTGATATGCATCTAGGCATAAGATCGAATTGTCATATTTCTCCCCCCATCTTATTCCAGGAGGAGCACACGGCGAACCATGTCCAAAATCCCGGCTAGCCGAGCATCAGCCAATCTAGCGCCGGGCTCATCGACTAGGAAGAGAACCAATACGGATGCGGTGCCGACTCATCCACCTCATGAGGATTCAGATGACGTATCCGTCACAAATTCCGAAGTGGAGAGTGCGATGAATCATCGGCGACTAAAAGAGCCCCTGCGCTCCAGCTTTCACTGAGCAGGAATTTACCACCCTTAGCACCGTGGATGCATATATCCGAGCCGCCCGTGATGGACTTACCGGAGTTACTCACCTGTTTTCAAAAGATATGCAGGTAATAGTTTGTGTGAATTTAATAGATATATACCAGTAGCCCACGGGACTTGAAGCGGGTTTTAGACTAACCGATTTAAGGATCGTTATCCCCGCGGGTTCTCCAAGAGAAGAATAATGCACTGTCCCAGGAGCTTGAAGCAAGCCGGACAAAGCTACATGTCGCCACCTTTGAGTCAGAGGAATTGAAGAAAATCATGGTGACTAGTGACTGGAAGAACAAACTCGAGGCGGAGAGGGATAATCAAGCTGAAGAAATAAAGAGCTTAAATGCTCAATTATCGGCCGAGCAAGAAGAGAACAAAAAGTTGAAAGGCGGCACATTCGGTATGTCCTTTGAACTATCCAGGGGACTCATATAATCTTATAATACAGAGTCTTATAATGCTATTCTTGCAGATCTTTTAACCGGAAGTCCCGAAGAAGAAGTGTCCGGATTCCAAGGCGACGTTCTAAAAGAACTGTCTAAAGTGCACGAGTGGGCCCGGAAGGCCATGAAGAGCATGATCATAGCCTTATGGCCATCCAATGCCCCTCCAGAAAGTATGGAGGGGTTGGCCAACCTGTTCAAAGGTGCCCGGTGCAGTTTCGAGCTATGGAAGGAGTCAGCATGCCAGGAAGGTGCACGAGAGGCATGGACGATGGTGAAAACGCGCTACGCCGGACTCGATCCGAATCATATGGCCCGTGTTGGACTTCAGGGACTGGACAGAAAAGAGATTACCGTGAACTTGGTATATGATTGATACATCTCCAGAATATCTATAATTTTTGATTGTTCCATGCTATTATATTATGTGTTTGGATGTTTAATGGGCTTTAATATGCTCTTTTATATTATTTTTGGGACTAACCTATTAACCGAGGGACCAATGCCATTTTCTGTTTTTTTGCCTATTTTAGAGTTTTGCAGAAAATGAATACCAAACGGAGTCCAAACGGAATGAAACCTTTGCAATGATCTTTCTTGGACCGAAAGCAAACCAGAAGACTTGGAGATGAAGTCGGAGAGGCAATGAGGCGGCCACGAGGCAGGAGGGCGCACCCCCACCCTCGTGGGCCCCTCATAGCTCCCCTGACCTAGTTCCTTCGCCTATATATACTCTTATACCCTAAAAACATCAGGGGGAGCCACGAAACCACTTTTCCACCGCTGCAACCTTCTGTACCCGTGAGATCCCATCTTGGGGCCTTTTCCAGCGATCTGCCGGAGGGGCATTCTATCATGGAGGGATTCTACATCAACACCATTACCTCTTTGATGAAGCGTGAGTAGTTTACCACAGACCTTCGGGTCCATAGTTATTAGCCAGATGGCTTCTTCTCTCTCTTTGATTCTCAATACAAAGTTCTCCTCGATGTTCTTGGAGATCTATTCGATGTGATACTCTTTTGCGTGTGTTTGCCGAGATGCGATGAATTGTGGATTTATGATCAAGATTATCTATGAATATTATTTGGTTCTTTTCTCTGAATTATTATATGCATGATTTGATATCTTTGCAAGTCTCTTCGAATTATCGGTTTAGTTTGGCCTACTAGATTGATCTTTCTTGCAATGGGAGAAGTGCTTAGCTTTGGGTTCAATCTTGTAGTGTCCTTTCCCAGTGACAATAGAGGCAACAAGGCACATATTGTATTGTTGCCATTGAGGATAACAAGATGGTGTTTTCATCATATTGCTTGAGTTAATTCCTCTACATCATATCATCTTGCTTAATGCGTTACTCCGTTCTTTATGAACTTAATACTCTAGGTGCATGCTGGATAGCGGTTGATGTGTGGAGTAATAGTAGTAGATGCAGGTAGGAGCGGTCTACTTGACACGGACGTGATGCCTATGTTCATGATCATTGCCTTAGATGTCATCATAATTATACGCTTTTCTATCAATTGCTCGGCAGTAATTTGTTCACCCACCGTAATATATGCTATCTCGAGAGAAGGCACTAGTGAAACCTATGGCCCCCGGGTCTATTTCCATTATATTGAATCTTGTTTACATATTGCTAGTTTCCGATCTATTATTTTGCAATCTTTACTTTCCAATCAATACACCCAAAAATACCAAAAATATTTACTTTACCATTTATCTATCTCTACCAGATCTCACTTTTGTGAGTGACCATGAAGGGATTGACAACCCCTTTATCGCGTTGGTTGCAAGTTCTTGATTGTATGTGCAGGTAATTTGTGCGTTGTTTCCTACTGGATTGATACCTTAGTTCTCAAAACTGAGGGAAATACTTATGCTACTTTGCTGCATCACCCTTTCCTCTTCAAGGGAAAACCAACGCAAGCTCAAGAGGTAGCAAGAAGAATTTTTGGCGCCATTGCCGGGGAGGTCTATGTCAAGTCAAGCCATTCCAAGTACCCATCATAAACTCTCCTCCCTTGCATTACATTATTCACCATTCGCCTCTCGTTTTCCTCTCCCCCACTTCTAAAACGATTTTCGAAAGCCTTTGCCTTTTCTTCGCCCTTCTTCCGTTCGATCTTATGTTTGTTTGCGTCTCGTGCCTTCTATGTGCTTGCATCTTTGCTTGCTAAAAATCTATTGTTATGGATCCACTTAAAATTTTCTACTTGGATCATCTTCGATCTATATGTGCTCGTGCTGAAACCCCAACTAGTGTAGTTGAGGGAAAATCTTTAGATGATCATGCTCATTTTGTGCGTCATCGTTTGTCTGAAAAAGGGAGACTCTTATGGGATCAAATAAACAGGTTCTTGTGCTATGCTTGGAATCCTTGTGAAATTTCTGATTTTACTTGTTGCTCTAAGAACCCTAAAAATCACCTTTCCTACCTATGTGAGTTTAATGATAATGAAATTCTATGTACGTATGCCAAAGGTGTTTATAGTTACTATGATATCGAACAAATTGAAGAATTTATTGCTTTTAAGAGTGCTTATGAAGTTGCTTCTTTTATTGAAAAGTATGATATTACTCTCTACAAATCTGAAAATTTTGACATAGTTAAATATTGCTATGAAAACTATGCTCATAATGTCTATGTCAACGAATTTATTGAAAGAATGACCATTGCTTTGGAAGAAAATAACGATATGCATGAATCTATAGATGATTATGATTATGATGATTTGATTGAAATATCCCTTGATGAACATGATGCTTTCTATTCTTGTGGCCATGATGCCAATATTTATGAAGACAAATTTACTATAGTTCCGTATGTTAAACATGAGATCGTTGCTATTGCACCCATACTTGATAGTTCCTTCGATGAAAAGCATGATTGAAATGATGTTATTATAAATTCTCTTAATGTCAATTGTGTTAATGATATGCAAAACCTCAAGCTTGGGGATGCTAGTTTTGCTATGACTACTATTTTTTGCAATGATCATGATTGGGGTGATTCTTTTTATGATCTTGAAAATTTCTTTAAGCCCCATGGTGAATATGAGATGGTTAATAGTGTTTGCAATATTATTGAGAGTGGGTTTGGAGAGGTCATGACTCTAGTTAATGTTAATCCCACTATTTTGGAAGAGTGTCAACTTCGCATGCATGTGGATCGTGTTGAAAATATTTTATGTGATAGCTATTCTGTTGAATTTGCTTATGATCCCACATGTAATTATTATGAGAGAGGAAAATATGGTTGTAGAAATTTTCATGTTACTAAACTACCTCTCGTTATGTTGAGATTGCTATTGGTTCTTTCCGCTTCCTTGCATATGCTAGTTGTTGCTTGCTGAGGGAGTCTTGGATTAGGGGGTCCTCGGACAGCCGGACTATGTACTTTCGCCGGACTGTTGGACTATGAAGATACAAGATTGAAGATTTCGCCCCATGTCCGGGTGGGACTCTCCTTTGCGTGGAAGGCAAGCTTGGCAATTTGGATATGTAGATCTCCTTCTCTATAACCGACTCTGTGTAACCATAGCCCCCTCCGATGTCTATATAAACTGGAGGGTTTAGTCCGTAGGACAACGACAATCATAATCATAGGCTAGCTTCTAGGGTTTAGCCTCTATGATCTCGTGGTAGATCAACTCTTGTAATACTCATATCATCAAGATCAATCAAGCAGGAAGTAGGGTATTACCTCCGTCGAGAGGGCCCGAACCTAGGTAAACATTGTGTCCCCCGCCTCCTGTTACCATTATCCTTAGACGCACAGTTCAGGACCCCCTACCCGAGATCGCCGGTTTTGACACCGACATTGGTGCTTTCATTGAGAGTTCCACTGTGCCGTCACAATAAGGCTTCATGGCTCCTTCAATCATCTGCAACGATGCGATCCAGGGTGAGGTTTTCCTCCCCAGACGGATCTTCGTATTCGGTGGCTTCGTACTAGGGGCCAACTTGCTTGACCATCTGGAGCAGATCGATAGCTATGCCCCTGGCCATCAGGTCAGGTTTGGAAACTTGAACTACACTACCGACATCCGCGGAGACTTGATCTTCGACGGATTCGAGCCCATGTCAGGTGTGCCGAACAGCCACGTCAAGCATGACTTAGATCTGCCATCGGATGGTGTTCGGGAGATCACACCTGCGGCTGCCCTGACCCTCAATCTGGAGCAGATCATGCCATCCGAGGATGGGTGGATAGAACCCACCTTGGAGACCGCACACTCATCAGAGATAGAGCCGAACACAGACTTCGCCTCCAAAGAGATCTGTGTCATCGGACCCTCGGACTCGTCTCCTGCCATAGGTTCTGAACTGCGTGCGTCCGTGCCTATCGAATCTGATTTGGCACCGATCATGGAGTTTACCTCCATGGATACCTTTCAGCACTCGCCCTTGGGCGACGTGCTAAATTCATTAAGGTCTCTCTCTCTGGCAGGAGACTCTTGGCCGAACTATGTCCAGCTTGAGTGGGAAGCGGACAACACAGAAATTCATTCCCCACCCACCATCCACTTAATAGCCATTGTCGATGACTTAACCGACACGCTTGACTTCAACTCCGAAGACATCAACGGTATGGACAATGATGCAGGAGAAGAACAGGAACCACCGCCCACAGGGCGCTGGACTACCACCTCATCATATTATATATATATGGCAGACACGCCAAAAGAAGGCGATGGTGATGAGGTAACAGAGGATAATCCCCTCGTGCAGCAACCAAAGCGACGACGTAGGCGCCACTCTAAATCCCGCCACAGTAAAAACAGCGATAACTGCCTAAGAAAGAATAATACCCCGGTCGACTCCAAAGGAAATGATGACCCCATGGACCCAACAATGGAGCAGGATGAGCCAGGGGACGGTGAACATAGTCCGGAGCCGATGTCCGATCACGGCGATGCCGAGGGTAAAACCCATCAACCTGTCTCCGGAGAGGAGAACAGTCCGGACGACGATGCACTCATCATCCCGGAAAAACACTTGGAGCAAGAGAACCTCCATAGAAGGCTTATTGCCACCGCGAGGAGCTTGAAGAAGCAGAAGCGAAGGCTTAAGGCCGCGTAGGATACGCTCAATCGAAGGTGGAACAAAGTGCTCGACACCTAAGAAAAATACGGCGGTGATCGCCACACAAAGAGCTACCCAAAGCTCAAGCTGCTGCCCGAATTCGACGATGAGGCTATAGAGCCCATTCAGCCGAAAAATAAAAACGGCCGATCAGCTAGACCGACCACCCCGTGGCCGCGATAGGGTGGCTAATGATGCCGCACACAAGTCAGCACACGATTTACGTGAGCTCTTGGACAAAAAAGCCGGTATGGCCAGGTCCATCTATGGATCTAGGAACCGTGCTCCGGCGCAGGATCACAGCCACCAAAACGATCATATTGATTGAATACTAGCATGGAATCAACACTGAACACAACAACCGTCGACAACATGCCACGACACATCCAAATACAGGGGTGTCGCGCACCCCCTGTGCTTCACCGATGAGGTGCTGGATCATGAATTTCTAGAGGAATTTAAACCCGCGAATATAGAGGCATACGATGGAACGACAGACCCTAGGATCTGGATTGAGGACTTTATCCTTCACATCCACATGGCTCGCTGAGATGATCTCCATGCCATTAAATACCTGCCCCTCAAGTTGAAAGGACCAGGTCGACATTGGTTGAAGAGCCTCCCCAAAAACTCAATTGGAAGTTGGGAGGAACTTGAGGATGCTTTCAGGGCCAATTTTCAAGGGACCTATGTCCGACCTCCGGATGCAGAAGATTTAAGTCACATAATCCAACAACTCGGAGAGTCAGGCCGTAAGCTGTGGAACAGATTTCTCACTAAGAAGAATCAAATTGTCGACTGCCCGGATGCCGAAGCCTTAGCGGCTTTCAAGCATAGTATCCGAGATGAATGGCTCGCTAGACACCTCGGCCAAGAAAAGCTGAGGACAATGGCAGCCCTAACAAGCCTTATGACCCGATTTTGCGTGGGCAAGGACAGCTGGTTGGCCTGCAGCAGCACCAGCGACCCAGGCACATCCGAAGTCAGGGATGGCAACGGGAAGCCGCGACGCAATAAAAACAAGCGTCGAAATAATGAAGACAGCCCAGACAACACGACGGTCAACGCCGGATTCAAGGGCTCTCGACCCGATCAACAAAAAAAGCCATTTAAAGGCAGCAGAGATGGACCATCCAGCCTAAACAAGATTCTAGACAGATTATGTCAGATTCATGGCACCCCCGAAAAACCTGCAAATCACACCAACAGAGAATGCTGGGTCTTCAAGCAGGCCGGCAAACTAAATGCGGAACACAAGGGGAGGGAGACGCCAAGTGAAGACGAGGATGAGCCTCGCCAGCCGAACACTAGGGGACAGAAAAAATTTCCACCAGAGGTCAAGACAGTGAACATGATTTATGCAACTCATACCAAAGAGGAGGCGCAAACACGCACTCCAAGACGTATACGCTGTGGAGCCCGTCGCCCCCAAGTTCAACCCTTGGTCGGCCTGCCCGATCACTTTCGACCGCAGGGATCATCTGACTAGTATCCGACATGGAGGATCAGCTGCCTTGGTGCTTGACCCAATAATTGACGGATACCATCTCACCCGAGTCCTCATGGACAGCGGCAGTAGTCTTAACCTGATATATCAGGACACTATCCGCAAGATGGGGATAGACCTGTCGAGAATCAGCCAAAGCAATACTACCTTTAAAGGAGTAATACCAGGTGTAGAGGCCCGCCGCACGGGCTCTCTAGTACTAGAAGTTGTATTCGATTATCCCGACAATTTCCGAAGCGAAGAACTAATCTTCGACATCGCTCCATTCCGAAGCGGCTATCATGCACTACTCAGAAGAACGGCCTTCGCTCGTTTCAATGCAGTACCACACTACGCTTATCTTAAACTTAAGATATCTGATCCACGTGGCGTCATTACAGTTAGCGGAAATACAGAGCGTTCCTTACGTGCGGAAGAATATGTGGCGGCTCTAGCAGCCAAACACTGAACGCCCCCCCAACCTGAATAAATGATCGGTCATCAAGACCGCGGACACGGTTAGATGAGTCTGGCGCACCACTAGTTGTAGCAGCCCAGATAAACCTGAGCTTGGGTCAATGGATACACCCCCATAGATGGTGCTAGGGGCTGCCCGCATATAAATAGGCCCATAGTTCGGCTTGACCCTATTAATACAATAATAGATTGCATTTTCATGGTTCATTAAGAATAACCAACTTTTTGCACGAAGTCTTTCACCTGGGTTTTTCTTTTACAGATGATCATCGTGCTACACCCTTCCAGGATATGGCACAACGGAGACAAAGGCGCAGACGTGCAGCAGGGCCCCGCTCAAAGGTTTCTTTTTAGATTAAGACCCTGTGTAAACCCTTTTTAATGTCTCTTGTTGCTTCACACCCTCCAGACACTCAACGCAACCGAGAGGGATGCTGGCGTTATTGGCATTTTGCCACGCTAGACTAATGCATGTATCTGGAAATTCAGGGCTCATTATCAAGGGCGTTACTCAGCCCAGTATATGTTGTAAAAGTCCGAATACCTTAGGGAGTGTTCGGCGTCGCGAGTTTGGCCTTATATGCATCAGCTCCGAATCATGTCTTTGGTCAATAATTGGGTTTGCCCGGCTCCCATGTTTTGCTACCTTACATTCAGCTCTATCGGCTAAGGCGGCACCGGGAGAACTACTGCGATTGTGCCCCGGTTCATCTGGATGAGCACCTCAGTAGAGAAAGCTGAAAACTGGTTGTCATGATACAGCAAGAGACTAGTCACCCACTCGATGACTCAGCAGAATCTCCACGATTCCTCCGCATTAACGAAGGACCGGTTTCTCGGTCATGTACATACACGCACCAAATTTGGATGAACGCGGAAGTACCAGGAGCTATATAGTAGCCCCACCATCAAACTCCTATGGCTAAGTGAAAGTGTTAAAGCTATATAGTCTGATTGCCTTGTTCGCCGCGCTATCACCTCCTTAATGGACCAAGACGTTGGATCAAGTGTGCTTACGCGCTTTACCGAACACCCCCGCATTACATGCGTGGGGGCTGAAGCCGACGACTACAAACTTTCAGGTTATATACATACATACATAAACGGCCGCACAGGAGGCACTATAATACTTTCGGGCAAAAGTGTAAACACAACCCTTATAATGAAAATAGCATTGTTTTTACAATCGAGATACATGTCACTCGAACATGGTACTCTTCGAGCACTGAGCCTCTATTAAACGGGCGCCTTCTAAGACTTCTTCAAAATAGTGCTCGGGCGAGCCCTGGCCTCTGGCCAGACCCCGGGATGCAATAGCAGTGGCCTCCATCCCTGCCCAATATGTCTTAACTCGGGCAAGAGCCATCCGCGCACCCTCTATACACGCTGACCTCTTTACAGCGTCGATATGCTGCACAGCACGAAGGAATCGTTGCACTAAGCCAAAATAACTATCCGACTTTGGTCCCTTCGGCCAAAGATGATCCAGGACAGACCTCATGGCAAGCCCGGATAACCTATGGAGCTCGGCCCACTCGTCCATCTATTCATTTAACAGTAGCGGATGCTTTGGAGCACTAAACTGCGACCAGAACAACCTTTCGACATCACGACCTTTTTGATCTTTGAAATATTCAGTCCCATCAGCAACACTCTTTGCCAAGTCCAAGTACGCGTCCTCAACACTCCACAATTGATCCAGAGGGGCATACTTCGGATCTCCGAACTTCGTCGGCAACAAAAAGGGCTTTCCAGCCATGATATCTCCGGCTTGACGAAGTCCTCCCTTGCCGCTCTAATCTCAGAGCGAGTTTCCTTGGCTGCTTCCAAGGCATTCTGTAGGTCAGCCGCTTTTGCTTGGTTTTCCTTTTCAAGGAGCTTATAGCGACCGGCGGCATCTTTCAGCTCAACAGCCATCTTGGCTATCTTATCTTCGCTCTAGCGATGAGCAGCCTGTTCGGCTTTTAACTCTTCGGGCGGAGGCATCACTTCTCCTGGCTTAATCCTTGGCTCGGGCAAGTTCCGCCCGAAGGGTCTCCACGGCGGCAGCTCCATCTGCAGTCACAACATATTATAGATACTAGCATCATGCTCCTCTTAATACTTGTTGACCACCTGAAAATACATACCCCGCGCCTCGTCAAGCCGCTTGTTCACAAGCGCGATGTCGGCATCCGCCACGTCAAGTTGCCGCTTCAATTCAGCAAAATCAGCAGTCCGGCTAGCCGCCGGACCCTCAGCCGCCTGCACATGAAAGCAGTGCGATCATTACCTGGGACTATGATCCTCTGTTTGCCACCTCTGGACGGCAACCATAGTCTAAGGGGCTACTATCTATACAGAGCACACCTAACGTGTGCGGTACCGTCAAAAATACATATATATTACTTTGCGTACCTCAAAGCCTCTTAGCAGGATCGTAGAAGCCTCATTCAACCCGCTTTTGGTGGATGAAATCCTCTCAATCACCGTACCCATTAAGGTACGATGCGCCTCTGAGATAGCCGCTTGCTCCAGAAGACCCATTAGTGTGTCTGATTGTGCACCGGACAATCCCGGACCCTTTCTGTTGCTCTCCTTGGGAGCCGAAAACTCCAGACTTCGGGCGGCCGAAGAGTTACCTTTTGGCCTTTTCGGATCAGGATAAATCCTCCGTGACGACACCTCGGGGTCGTCCGCCCTATTAGGCGGGGAGGCAGGAGGAGGCGTTTCGCTCTCCATCATCTTCGGAAGAAGATCCCTCGAAGACGAACTTTGTTGAGAAGGGCTACGAGCCAGACTGCAAGATATGTGTCTCGGTTATTGTTCTCAGAGATAAAGCGGGATATATTTACCAAAGTACTTTTGTTCACTTACAGCTTGGTTGAGGGCTGGCCCCCTAGCGGGCGCTGTGCAGTAAGGACGCCCTTTAGGGCGGGGCCTGTCTGTGTCAAAACCGGTGGATCTCGGGTAGGGGGTCCCGAACTGTGCGTCTAAGGCTAATGGTAACAGGAGGCAGGGGACACGGTGTTTTACCCAGGTTTGGGCCCTCTCGATGGAGGTAATACCCTACTTCCTGCTTGATTGATCTTGATGATATGAGTATTACAAGAGTAGATCTACCACGAGATCGTAGAGGCTAATCCCTAGAAGCTAGCGTATGATGATTATGATTGTTGTTGTCCTACGGACTAAACCCTCCGGTTTATATAGACACCGGAGGGGGCTAGAGTTACACAGAGTCAATTACAAAGAAGGGGATCTAACATCTGGATCGCCAAGCTTGTCTTCCACGCAAAGGAGAGTCCCATCCGGACACGGGACGAAGTCTTGAGTCTTGTATCTTCACGGTCCAACAGTCCGGCCAAAGTATATAGTCCGGTTGTCCGGATACCCCCTAATCCAGGACTCCCTCAGTAGCCCCTGAACCAGGCTTCAATGACGATGAGTCAGACGCGCAGTTTGTCTTTGGCATTGCAAGGCGGGTTCCATCTCCCAATACTCCAAAGTAAGTCTCGAACACTTAAACCGTGTCCGGCTCTGCAAGACGATTTTCAGATACCATCATAGAGAGAATGATATTCCACAAATATAATCTGCCGACATCTTTAGATAACGTGACAACACACCATGGTCGAGTCATTATTCGAACCGTTTTCCCACAGCCAACCACTGCACATATTGCGAGGCGGTTTCCCAGGCACGTCTCGTTGAAGCAGAGATTGTGTCCCCTTATCACGGGGCTTTCATCAATACGGGCGTGGGTAGCCCAAGCGTACCGCCAATCACGGTGAGTGGGGAACGAGCAGGTTCCATCAGGCAAGTAGGGAGGCGCAAAAGTTTTTATGGCCTCTATAAAGAGATAAGGTCTCTTCTTCTTTACCCATGCCTTTTTCCTTCTGCTCGTCCATTCCCCATCGCTCGAGCCCTAGTGCCCAAGCGCTCGTCTTCTCCACCAAAAAGAGGTTCTCCGAAGATGTCCGGATCTGGAGAAGGAGGCAAATGGATGGCCTCTACCGTCCAGGAGAAGGATATCAAAAAGCTTTGAGAGGCCGGATACCTGGCCAAGAAAATCAGCCACCGTCTTCCGACGGTGGGACAGATTGTCCCTAATCTGGAGCCTCATGAGAGGGTCGTGTTTCTTCCTCATTTCGTCCGTGGGCTCGGGTTTCCACTTCACCCGTTTGTTCACGGCATCATGTAATATTACGGGATTGATTTTCATGATCTGTCCCCTAATTCTTTCCTTAACATCTTGACGTTTATCATCGTGTGTGAGGCCTTTCTCCGTATTTCGCCACACTTCGGCTTGTGGCTGAAGATCTTCAATGTGAAGCCCAAGGTGGTGAACGGCAAGCACGCTGAGTGCGGAGGCGCCATGGTGAGCAAGACACCCAAGGTCACATGGCCGTCAGGCACCTTCAATGATTCCGTCAAGGAGTGGCAGCAACAGTGGTTCTACATCACTGAGCCGCGCGGCAAAAAGTGGGCCGCTGCTCCCGAATTCAGATCAGGAGCCCCCCTGCGGCTCATGTCTTGGCCCAAGAAGGGCCTGAACCGGTCGTCATCCTATGAGCTATCGGTGATACAAACGCGCGTCAAGGGCGTGGTGGACAAGGGCGTCAAACTCGTTAATGTAGTCCAGGTGATGTTAGTTCGCCTGGTTCTTCCTTGCCAACACCGGGCCTATAATATGTGGGAATACGACCTGGCCGAGCACCAGACACTGCGGGAACTCTACGGCTCCTCACACAAGGATATCTGGAGGGTGCTCTTCAAGTCCGGCAAACCGTGGCCGGACTCCACCGAGGACCGCGGGTATCAACTGTCCTGCTCCGCAAGTCCGGTAAGTTATCGATATGTTCTGTCTATCCATGTTTAGCTGGCATATCCCGAGGGAGACGCTTTATCATGCCTTACGCAATTACCCAGGAATGGACGAAGAAGCCGGGGCGGATACATTGTTCGGCCCCGCTGCCGGAGGAACTGGTAGGACCACTTCTGACGAAGATGCTGGTCCCAGCGCCTTACAAGGCACCGAAGAAAGAGGCCCTCATGGAGGCCAAGGAGGCCCGGAGCGGCCTCCGTGGCCGCGGTGCTTCGGACACGAAATCCGAAGACTCCAACGCCCATCCTTCCTCCGAAGATGAAGAGGAGGAGGAAGAAGACGAGTCCTCCATGCGGGGAGGAAAGAAGAGGACGACATCCTCATCCTTGGAGGCCGAATCGCCGAAGCAGGGAAAAAGTTCCCTCCCAGAGGCGTCCACCACGGCTACCAATAGCAGCCCGGAGTGGGATCCCAGGGCCCAGCCCCTGGTAAAATCATGAGTACACGAAATCCGAACACACCCACGCACCCAGGATTACTAGGGTGCAATAGTTTAACTGGCGCCATACTTTGTGCAGCCCGGCGAGGTCTCGCGTCGAACAGTCCTCATCGGAGGATTCGCTGAGCTCAGATGCCCTGGAGAGCGAGACGCCTCTGGAGGCCCCTTCCCCGAAGCCTAAGCGTGACACCGAGGTGTAGTCTCAGCAGGACCTAGACCAGGGAGGGCACACCTCTGAGGCCGGATACACGGGAGCAACGGTTCCCATGAATATCGACAGCGGGGACGATCCTAGATTCGGCCCACAGTCGGACACGGTCCTGCAGACCTTTAAAGCTCCAGGATCAAGCAGGCAGCCCCCCTTGACGGAGGGAGGCGAGCCCGCTCCACCAGCAACCTCTGTCCAAGCAGAGCTGCAGGGCGGCCTATCGACAGCGTTGAAGAGAGCGTCCATCGTCGATGAACATGGCACCCTTATGGGTGCGATAATTAAAAAGATTCAGTCTGCTGAGAGCGGACTGAATGAATCCTGCATTAGCCTTATAAAAGGCTTTGAGGTATGTTTCAGGAACTTTTGAAGATTGTCATAGTATGAACAGTAGCCCCTGATGCACTGTCCGATGAAAGAGAGAACCAGACAGGGAATCAAATTTCCCCTTCGAGGAGACTCGGTTAATTACGTATATCTCTTTGTTTGAAAACATGCGTATGTAGCGACGACCGCCTCTCATACTTCGGGAGTGTCTGGACTAAAGCAGAGTCTGGAGTGGGCCGAAGAAGAGCTTGGCCAAGTGAAGAAGCAATTGGAGGACAAGCAAGGTATGTCGAAACCTTTGATAAGTTAAGCACAAATGAGTAGTTGTGCCTGATGAAATTATTTGTATTGTATGCTCTAGGAGCAAATGCCAAAATTGAGGCGCTAAAGAAGGCTGTGGCCGAAGCCGACAAGAGGGTCGCCGCGGAGCAGGCTCTTCGCGAGAAGCACGAGGCCAGGGTCATTGAAGCTGAACGAGAGCATCAGGAGGCCGTGAAGAAAAGCGAGACCTTGGAGCAGAGTCTAGCAGGGAAAGAATCCGAACTCGCCCAAGCTCTCCAAGCCGCAAATGATGCTCGGGAGGAAGCTCGAGGTGCTCTGAAGGACATTCAGGAGGCAAGGAGGATCGCGGCTGGTAAAGCTTTTTATTCAAAGCGATTTTTATAGAGTAATAGGAGAAATTCAAAGTGACAAATTGGATTCTTGTTTCTCCAGGGGCGCTTGCAGACCTGCCACGCAGCATATCTGATGCTGCTCAATTCTACCGGGCTGAGGAGAAGAAGTCTGTGGAAAAGGATTTCTGGTCGTAGTATTTGGCGCCGAATTATCCGGTGCCCTTTGTCGATCAGCTAAAGCAGCTGATCGAACTGCACCAGGCGGCTGAACTAGCCATGAAGGACTTAGTTGTCCGGTTGTGGCCCGCTGAGCCAATTCCAAGCAGTTACTTCGAACTCGTGAAGCGGATTGTTGGTGCTTGCCCTCGGCTCGAAGTCATTAAGCGGTCAATCTGTATAGAAGGTGCACACATGGCATTTGCCCGTGCGGAAGTGCACTGGGGGAAGCTTGATGCTAAAAAGCTGATGACTGAGGGACCACCGGAGGGTAAGGAGCACCGCAAGCCCGAATTATATTATGATGGTGTCCTGAAAGGAGCCCGCCTTGTGGCGGAGCAATGTACCAAAGACATTATATTTCCCTGAAGACAGTCATGCTGTCCTTTGTAATGCGGAACACTGGCACTGTTATTATTTATTGCCTGTTATATGAAAGTTTTTTCTTCCTCTGTGGCCGTTTGATATATATGAATCCTGAGAGTTGGCTAGTCGTCGGCTTCTGCCCCCATGTAGAAAGTACGGGGGTGTTCGGGTCATACCTGAACACTCTTTATCCCATTTTTGGGTCCTTGAAGGAGGTGTTCATCACAGCGAACCAGGCAATCGGACTATAGGGCTTTAACACTCTCACTTAGCCATAGGAATTCGAGTATGGTAGGCACAACCCCTGGTGTTCGGAAGACCGTACGAGGGGCTCTAAATGCGCCTGATCAGAGGACCGATCCGTCGCACTCTGCATTTGGTATGGCATTATGCATAATAAATCCTTAAAGATTTTACAACCTCTCGAACAGCTGACCAGCTCTCGCCGTATCATGACAGTCAGTTTTCGGCTTTCTCTACTTAGGTGCTCATCCGAAAGAACCGGGACACAATCGCAGTAGTTCTCCCAGCGCTACCTTAGACGATGGAGTGGAACGTAAGGTACCAAAACATGGGAGCCAGGCAAACCCAACTAATGACCCAAGACATGATTCAAAGCTGATGCATATAGTGCTATAAGTTCGGGGTGCCGAGCGACCGAGAAGGTGGCCGGACTTTGTTGCCATATTATGAGTACAATGAAGCCCCTGGCATAATGGGGCATGACACTATGTGCGGGTGCCGTGATGACGAAAAAGGCGTCAATGAGGAATGACGGCTGGTAAGTGTCGTTCAGTTCTACATGTTGTAGTGGAGTGACACGTCTATGCGTATGAGTACGGTTTATGCTACGAAAAGAGGTATGCTGGCGGAACCTGTCGCGGCCTGACGGGAGGAAGCTGTGTACGGATCTGAAGTGTACCCGGACTATCTTCTTGGGGAATACTTGTGTATTCCCGCTTTGTGCGTCTGAGCTGATTCCATGTCGCCAGTCCTGTTCTGCGCAAAAGTGAGCCTGTAAAGAAAAATGTTTAGAGGCATTTGCGTGTTATAGGGTCGTTGAACCGTGGGGCTCCTCCCCAACTTATGTCGGAGTGCTTAATTGGATCCTAGTCGAGCCGGGCTATCATGTCGTAAAGTAGCTCCGACTCCTTTATTGGTGTCCGGGGGTTTGGCTGTCGAATCGAGGTTCGATAGAAAGGCACAACTCGCTACCACAGCGACGGTATATTTTCCAGTGTCGGGGTGGAGTTCGGCCTTGCCCATAGTTGTGACTATGTCACGTGGGTTTGGCATGGTGTGGCACCGTGTTGAATCGAGCCAACGCGGTTCGTCCCGGTAGTATATAATAGTTACTGTATAAGGGGATAATGCTGAAGACTTACTCTTCGGTATGGTGTTTGTTTGGTGATCCGAAGACCACCTCCAGGGTGGTGGGCCTGTAAAACTTGGCCTTTGCACATGGAACGACGTCTTTGAGAAGATGCTTTTAGTGGGTTTGATCCTCGAGCGGTCAATACCTATCTGGTGAATTGTGTCCTGGCGCAGCAAGTTTGGGCTGTTGTTTATGCCCATAGGGGCTCGTGTGAGGTGGAACCCACCAACTATTGGGTCGATGGTAAGTGCAATTAAATTGCCATGGTTGAAATGGTCTGGACGGTCTGTGTGATCGGAGATGATCAGCCGTATTTTTGTACCGTGGGGTGACTTGTATTGTTAAGTCGGCATCCTGAGGAGTACACATTCGTTCCCTTGTTGGTTTGCGGAGGATTTTTCTTTTACCTCATAATGTTTGATGGTCTGGGCTCCTCGTTGTCTTCATAGCTTTGAGACCCCTTCTTGAATGTTTCCGGCGTGTGACCGACCAGCTTATTTTGAAGATCCGGCATTCTCCATTGGTATGATTGGCTGCCATTCCAGGGGTACCATGAATTTGACATGGTTGGTCGAGTATGCTGCCCGGGCCGGATGGGTCTATATTGTTCTCTTTCTTCTGAGCGGACTGAGAGCCGCGGAATCCGGCATCGACTGTCGTGTCTTGGGCATCATCGTGATTTTTGTGACGCTTATGTCTGTTGCGTCGAGGTTTATGGATGCTGCCTCTCATTTCCTACGTATTGCCCCGGACCGTGATGTATTGTTGTCGGGGCGTGGGCTTTGGGACCTCCTCCTCGAGTTGAGGTAGCAACTTGTGTTTTGGGTACCCTTTGGTGGGGCGCTCGAGTCCGTATTCCTCGGCTGCCAGGACCTCAGTCCATCTGTTTGTGAGCAGATCTTGATCAGCTTGGAGCTGCTGCTGCTTCTTTTTCAGGCTTCTTGCAGTGGCCATAAGCCGGCGCTTGAAGCGGTCCTGCTCTACGGGATCCTCAGGCACGTAGAATTCATCACCGAGGCTCACCTCATCTTTGGAGGGGGGGCATGTAGTTGTCCTCCTCCAAGTATTCGTCCGTTGCCTGTTCGTCTGGGCTGACCTGCCCGTCTTCCTGTTCGGCCTAGTTGAAGGCAGGCTGATCGGAATTGTATTCATCTTCGGCACCATCCGGATTGTTTTCGTCTCCTGTGTCGGTATTGCTATGGCGGGGCTTGGAGCGGCGCCGATGACGCCCATGCTTTGATTTCTTACTTGAGGGGTTATCCTCCATTGCCTCATCGCCATTGGTTTCTTTGGGAGTGTCCACCATATATATATCATACGAGGAGGTGGCTGTCCAGCGCCCCGTGGGCGGTGGTTCCCGTTCTTCTCCTGCATCGTCGTCCACACCGTCGATGTCTTCAGAGTCGAAGACAAGCACGTCGGTCAAATCATCGACTATGGCAATAAAGTGGGTGGTGGGTGGGCAACGAATTTTCTCGTCGCCTGCTTCGCACTCGAGCCGGACATAGTTCGGCCAAGAGTCTCCTGACAAAGAGAGAGACTTTAATGAATTTAGCATGTCGCCAAAGGGAGAGTGCTGGAAGATATTTGCAGCGGTGAACTCCATTACCGGAGCCCAACCAGATTCGGCGGGCTCGGGGGCGCGCGGTCTGGAACCTACAGCCGGACACAAGTCCGGGGGTCCAGTGACACAGACCTCCTTGGGGGTGGAGTGCATGTTTGGCTCTACCGCCGATGAGTATGCGGCCTCCGGGGCGGGGTCCATCCACCTGTCCTCGAACGATGCGATCTGTCCCGGATTTAGGTCCGGAGCTCTTGCGGGTGCGATATCCCGAGTATTGTCTGACAGCAGGTCTAAGCCGTGCTCGTCGTGACTGTTCGGCGCTCCTGGCATAGGCCCGAATCCATCGAAGATCAAGTCTCCGCGGATATCGGTCGTGTAGTTCAAGTTTCCGAACCTGACCTGATGGCCAGGGACGTAGTTGTCGATCTGCTCCAGATGGCCAAGCGAATTGGCCCGCAGTGCGAAGCCGCCGAACACAAAGATCTGTCCGGGGAGAAAAGTCTCACCCTGGACCGCTTTGTTGTTGATGATTGAAGGATCCATCAAGCCTTGCAGCAACGACACAGAGGAACTCTCAATGAAAGCACCAATGTCGGTGTCAAAACCGGCGGATCTCGGGTAGGGGGTCTCGAACTATGCGTCTAAGGCTAATGGTAACAGGAGGCAGGGGACACGATGTTTTACCCAGGTTCGGGCCCTCTCGATGGAGGTAATACCCTACTTCCTGCTTGATTGATCTTGATGATATGAGTATTACAAGAGTAGATCTACCACGAGATCGTAGAGGCTAAACCCTAGAAGCTAGCCTATGATGATTATGATTGTTGTTGTCCTACGGACTAAACCCTCCGGTTTATATAGACATCGGAGGAGGCTAGGGTTACACAGAGTCGGTTACAAAGAAGGGGATCTAACATCCGGATCGCCAAGCTTGTCTTCCACGCAAAGGAGAGTCCCATCCGGACACGGGACGAAGTCTTGAGTCTTGTATCTTCACGGTCCAACAATCCGGCCAAAGTATATAGCCCGGCTATCCGGATACCCCCTAATCCAGGACTCCCTCAGGGCCCCCTTGCGAAGGTTTCTTCCCTCGTTTGGAAAACTCCGTTTCCAAGTCTTTAGAGGTGGCCCTTTTCTTTCCGTGAGGAGAGTGGACTCTAGATTCACCTCCCCAATTATCCTCCTTCACGGAGGCACTTACTCCCCCGGTTTGGATGTGTAAGGTATGAAGCCCGCCTTTGGCTTCTCTATTGCTCCCTTAAACTTCTCCTGAGGGCACCTTATAGGGCGCGCGCTCGAGCATCCTGGTTAGTACAGGATCCGGCGATCCTTAGGGAAGGGGGGCGAACACCTGATCCTCTCCGCCTTTCTTATCCAGTCCTGGCCGAGAGCAATATTTCAGAATGATGTTGTGACAAGTAAAAAGATAGCATGTTCGGTCGCGGAACTACTTACTTGGGTATCTGGACGGTTGCAGTTGAGACCCGCATCCTCGGTGGTATCCGGACACTTTATTCGTGATCCGAAGAACAATCCATACATCTCTTCGAGCGTCACGCCGAAGAATTGTTGAATAGTTCGCGGTCCTTCCGGGTTGAACTCCCACATACAGAGAGATCGGCGTTGGCATGGCAGGACCCGACGAACTAGCATAACTTGCATTACCTTGATAAGACTGACATCCCTCTTGAGGAGATCTCGGATGCGGCTTTGCAATGTCAACACATCATTAACTAGCCCCCAATCCAGTCCCTTGTTGACCCATGACGCCAGTTGAGGCAGAGGGCCCGAGCGTAAGGTAGGGGCGACCGCCCGCTTTGTACCTCGGGGAGCTGTGATATAAAACCACTCCCGTTGCCATAAGCCATACACCTTCGAGAAGGAACCCTTTGTCCATAGGGCGTTGGCGCCTTTGCTTATTATAGCGCCTCCGCACTCTACGTGTCGCCCATCGATCATCTTCGGCTTCACATTGAAGGTCTTGAGCCACAAGCCAAAGTGTGGGGTGATGCGGAGGAAGGCCTCACACACGACGATAAACGACGAGATGTGAAGGATGGAATCCGGAGCTAGATCATGGAAATCTAGACCGTAATAGAACATGAGCCCTCTAACAAAAGGATCAAGACTAAAGCCTAGCCCTCGGAGGAAGTGGGAAACAAATACGACACTCTCGTGGGGTTCGGGAGTGGGGAAGACCTGCCCTTGAGCAGGCAGCCTGTGCGGGATTTCAGCGGTCAGATACCTAGCCTCCCTAAGCTTCTTGATGTCCTCCTCTGTGATAGAGGAGGCCATCCACCGACCTTGAGAGTTGGATCCGGACATGGTGGAAGGTTCGAAGCGCTTAGCCTAAGCCTTGGGTGTTGGAACTCGAGGTGGGGGAAGGGAAGGATCGAGCGTGGGAAGAAAAAGACAGGCCTTGGCCCCTTTATAAAGGGGGTGAATATCAAGCGTCCTCCGCCCGGCCGTTTGGAACTTGCCTAAAATCGAGGAGTCATACTAACAAGCACGGTTGGGTTACCCACACCCGTATTGATGAGAATCCCGTGATAAGGGGAACACGATCTCTGCTTCGACAAGACGTGCCAATAAAACTGCCTCGCAACACGTGCAGTGGCAGGCTGGGAAAAAAAGGTTCGTAATGACCGGGCCGCGACGTGATGTCATGCTATAAAAAGTTGTCAGATGATTAGATTTGTGGAATATTATGCTCTCTACGGTGGTATGTGGAAATTGTTTTGCAGAGCCGGACACGATCCTTGTGTTCAAGATCTTTCATGGAGTATTCGGAGAAGGAACCCGCCTTGCAATGCCGAAGACAATCTGCGCGCCGGACTCATCATCATTGAAGCCTGGTTCAGGGGCTACTAAGGGAGTCCTGGATTAGGGTGTCCTCGGACAGCTGGACTATGTACTTTGGCTGGACTGTTGGACTATGAAGATACAAGATTCAAGATTTCGTCCCGTGTCCGGATGGGACTCTCCTTTGCGTGGAAGGCAAGCTTGGCAATTCAGATATGTAGATCTCCTTCTCTGTAACCAACTCTGTGCAGCCCTAGCCCCCTCCGGTGTCTATATAAACCGGAGGGTTTAGTCCGTAGGACAACAACAATCATAATCATAGGTTAACTTCTAGGGTTTAGCCTCTATGATCTCGTGGTAGATCAACTCTTGTAATACTCATATCATCAAGATAAATCAAGCAGGAAGTAGGGTATTACCTCCGTCGAGAGGGCCCGAACCTGGGTAAACATTGTGTCCCCCGCCTCCTGTTACCATTAGCCTTAGACGCACAGTTCGGGACCCCCTACCCGAGATCCACCGGTTTTGACACTGACACTTGCCATGATAATTTGTTTGCTTATAAAATGCCTATGCATAGGAAGCATGTTAGACTTATATGTGTTTGTCATGTGCTATATGATGCTCTCTTTGTGCTTCAATTCTGTGAGCATCTTTAAAATTATCAATGCCTAGCTATGGGTGTTAAACAATAGCGCTTGTTAGGAGGCAACCCAATTTTATTTTTGTTCTTTGATTTTTTATCCTGTTTAGTAATAAATAATCTATCTAGCCTCTGGTTATATATGGTTTTAAGTTTTAATTAGTGTTTGTGCCAAGTAGAACCTTTGGGAAGACTTGGGTGAAGTCAATGTGATCTTGCTGTAAAAAACATAAACTTTTGCGCTCACGAGATTAGATGTCATTATTTATAGAAGAGTGTTTTTAGGTTGATTATTTTTTCAGAAGATTATTAGAAAAATTCCTCACGTCCACCAATTTATTTCAGAAATTTTGGAGTTACATAAGTATTAGAAAGTTACAGACTACTGCAGTCTGTTCTGTTTTTGACAGATTCTGTTTTTCGCGTGTTGTTTGCTTATTTTGATGAATCTATGAGTAGTATCGGGGGGTATGAACCATAGAGGAGTTGGAATACAGTAGGTTTAACACCAATATAAATAAATAATGAGTTCAAAACAGTACCTTAAAGTGGTGATTTATTTTCTTATACTAATGGAGCTCATGAGATTTTCTGTTAAAGTTTTGTGTTGTGAAGTTTTCAAGTTTTGGGTAAGGATTTGATGGACTTTGGAATAAGGAGTGGCAAGAGCCTAAGCTTGGGGGTGCCCAAGGCACCCCAAGGTAAAATTCAAGGAAAACCAAAAGCCTAATCTTGGGGATGCCCCGGAAGGCATCCCCTCTTTCGTCTTCGTCTATCGGTAACTTTACTTGAGGCTATATTTTTATTCACCACATGATATGTGTTTTGCTTGGAGCGTCTTGTATGATTTGAGCCTTTGCTTTTTAGTTTACCACAATCATCCTTGCTGTACACACATTTGGGGAGAGACACACATGAATCGGGATTTATTTGAATAGTCTATGTGCTTCACTTATATCTTTTGAGCTAGACAATATTGCTCTAGTGCTTCACTTATATATTTTAAGAGCACGGCGGTGGTTTTATTTTATAAAATTGTTGAACTCTCATGCCTCACTTATATTATTTTGAGAGTCTTTTAAAACAGCATGGTAATTTTCTTTGGTTATAAAATAGTCCTAATATGATGGGCATCCAAGATGGGTATAATAAAAACTTTCATATGAAGTGCATTGAATACTATGAGAAGTTTGATTCTTTATGATTGTTTTGAGATATGAAGATGGTGATATTAGAGTCATGCTAGTAGAGTAGTTTTGAATTTGAGAGATACTTGTGTTAAAGTTTGTGACTCCCGTAGCATGCACGTATGGTGAACCGTTATGTGATGAAGTTGGAGATGAACCACCTCATGTTTGACTAGCCAATTAGATAACCAACCCTGCTGCATTGTCTTCATCTCTCCCTCTTTGTATAAATATTTCACATTTCGGATGCAAGTTTGAAAGATTGCCCTGCTTTTTATTTTTCGATATATTTATTGATTATCTTCCTTATGACTGGCGGTCGGGGACAAGCGATGGTCTTTTCCTACCAATCTATCCCCCTAGGAGCATGCGCGTAGTACTTTGTTTTGATAACTAATAGATTTTTGCAATAAGTATGTGAGTTATTTATGACTAATGTTGAGTCCATGGATTATACACACTCTCACCCTTCCACCATTGCTAGCCTCTCTAGTACTGCGCAACTTTCTTCGGTACCATACACCCACCATATACCTTCCTCAAAACAGCCACGATACCTACCTATTATGGCATTTCCATAGCCATTCTGAGATATATTACCATGCAACTTTCCACCATTCCGTTTGTTATGACACGCTTCATTATTGTCATATTGCTTTGCATGATCATGTAGTTGACATCGTATTTGTGGCAAAGCCACCATTCATAATTCTTTCATACATGTCACTCTTGAATCATTGCACATCCCGGTACACCGCCGGAGGCATTCACATAGAGTCATATTTTGTTCAAAGTATTGAGTTGTAATTCTTGAGTTGTAAGTAAATAAAAGTGTGATGATCTTCATTATTAGAGCATTGTCCCATGTGAGGAAAGGATGATGGAGACTATGATTCCCCCACAAGTCGGGATGAGACTTCAGACGAGAAATAAAAAAAGAGAGGCCCAAAAAAAGAGAGAGAAGGCCCAAATAAATAAAAAATGAGAGAAAAAGAGAGAAGGGGCAATGCTACTATCCTTTTCTACACCTGTTCTTCAAAGTAGCACCATGATCTTCATGATAGAGAGTCTCCCATGTTGTCACTTTCATATACTAGTGGGAAATTTTCATTATAGAACTTGGCTTGTATATTCCAATGATGGGCTTCCTCACCCTAGGTCTTCGGGAGCAAGCGAGTTGGATGCGCACCCACTTTGTTTCTTTTTGAGCTTTCATACACTTATAGCTCTAGTGCATCCGTTGCATGGCAATCCCTACTCACTCACATTGATATATATTGATGGGCATCTCCATAGCCCGTTGATACGCCTAGTTGATGTGAGACTATCTTCTCCTTTTTGTCTTCTCCACAACCACCATTCCATTCCACCTATAGTGCTATGTCCATGGCTCATGCTCATGTATTGCGTGAAGATTGAGAAAGTTTGAGAATATCAAAAGTATGAAACAATTCTTTGGCTTGTCATCGGGGTTGTGCATGATTAATTATTTTTTGATGAAGATAGAGCATAGCCAGACTATATGATTTTGTAGGGATAGCTTTCTTTGGCCATGTTATTTTGAGAAGACATGATTGCTTTGTTAGTATGCTTGAAGTATTATTGTTTTTATGTCAATATTAAACTTTTGTCTTGAATCTTTCGGATCTGAACATTCATGCCACAATAAAGAAAATTATATTGATAAATATGTTAGGTAGCATTCCACATCAAAAATTCTGTTTTTATCATTTACCTACTCAAGGACGAGCGGGAATTAAGCTTGGGGATGCTTGATACGTCTCCAACGTATCTATAATTTTTGATTGTTCCATGCTATTATATTATCTGTTTTGGATGTTTAATGGGCTTTAATATGCTATTTTATATTATTTTTTGGACTAACACATTAACCAAGGGCCCAGTGCTAGTTTCTACTTTTTTGCCTATTTTAGAGTTTTGCAGAAAAGGAATACCAAACGGAGTCCAAACGGAATGAAACCTTCGCAGTGATCTTTCTTGGACCGAAAGCAAACCAGAAGACTTGGAGATGAAGTCGGAGAGGCAACAAGGCATCCACGAGGCAGGAGGGCGCGCCCAGGGGGGTAGGCGCACCCCCACCCTCGTGGGCCCCTTGTAGCTCCCCTGACCTAGTGCCTTCGCCTATATACACTCTTATACCCTAAAAACATCAGGGGGAGCCACGAAACCACTTTTCCACCATTGCAACCTTCTGTACCTGTGAGATCCCATCTTGGGGCCTTTTCCGATGATCTGCCGGAGGGGGATTCGATCACGGAGGGCTTGTACATCAACACCATTACCTCTCCGATGAAGCGTGAGTAGTTTACCACAGACCTTCGGGTCCATAGTTATTAGCTAGATGGCTTCTTCTCTCTCTTTGATTCTCAATACAAAGTTCTCCTTGATGTTCTTTTAGAACTATTTGATGTAATTCTCTTTTGCGGTGTGTTTGTTGGGATTCGATGAATTGTGGATTTATGATCAAGATTATCTATGAATATTATTTGGTTCTTCTCTGAATTCTTATATGCATGATTTGATATCTTTGCAAGTCTCTTCGAATTATCGGTTTAGTTTGGCCTACTAGATTGATATTTGTTGCAATGGGAGAAGTGCTTAGCTTTGTGTTCAATCTTGCAGTGTCCTTTCCCACTAAAAGTAGGGGTAGCAAGACACATATTGTATTGTTGCCATCAAGGATAACAAGATGGGATTTTGATCATATTGCTTGAGTTAATTCCTCAACATCATGCCATCTTGCTTAATGCTTTACTGCGTTCTTTATGAACTTAATTCTCTAGATGCATGATGGATAGCGGTCGATGTGTCGTGTAATAGTAGTAGATGCAGGCATGAGTTGGTCTACTTGACACAGACGTGATGCCTATGTTCATGATCATTGCCTTAGATGTCATCATAATTATGCGCTTTTCTATCAATTTCTCAGCAGTAATTTGTTCACCCACCGTAATATATGCTATCTCGAGAGAAGCCACTAGTGAAACCTATGGCCCCCTGGGTCTCTTTTCCATTATATTGAATCTCATTTACATCTTACTAGTTTGCGATATATTATTTTGCAATCTTTACTTTCCAATCTATACACCCAAAAATACCAAAAATATTTACTTTACCGTTTATCTATCTCTATGAGATCTCACTTTTGCGAGTGACCATGAAGGGATTGACAACCCCTTTATCGTGTTGGTTGCAAGTTCTTGATTGTTTGTGCAGGTATTTGGTAACTTGTGCATCGTCTCCTACAGGATTGATACCTTGGTTCTCAAAACTGAGGGAAATACTTACGGTTCTTTGCTGCATCACCGTTTCCTCTTCAAGGGAAAACCAACCCAAGCTCAAGAGTTTGCAACAATCAAGTGATGATAGCTGCGAAATATTCGCAAGAAGACTATAGGTTAGATAGTCTGATATATGGCATAGAGAAAGAGTAGGCGTTCGATTCTATGTACCAATGTACTTTATCATCGAACTATATCTCTGGCCGAACTTGTCAAAATTTGTCATCGCAGGCCTTCGGCTTCCACCTCTGAACCAAGAAGTTGGAGTGTTTCCGGATAATGTGTTGGAATGTAATAACCATTCAGTATGTCTAGAAACCAGGCAATCCGGTCATATTGCTCAAACGGACAAAATTTGTTCAGGGAGTTATGTTATATTACTATTTAACGTAAGAAACATCTTCCAGGGAAAATAGTTCCATTAGGGGTTCCTTTCCTTGGGTCGGTATGTTGAATTATGCATGCCTAGGCTTGAATCTGAATTACGGGCAGCCTATCCTGTATTTGTTTAGAAGAATTATGTAAACATAATTAGTTCGTCATTGCTTGCCGACCAAATATTCCCTTAAGAACGCTAGCCTTTGGCTTCACCCGTCTGAGGTACAAATCCGGATTACCTGGTTGTAACAATCACAGAGGTACTCCCTTTACACCCTAGCCAAACAATCGGGAATGTAGGGTATAAGCACAGGAGCGAGGCAACCCATCTTGGCAAAAACTTAAGTCATAGAGGTGCATATAATGTCAAAAAGATGTAAGACATAGATAGTGTAAGCCACAAGCTTTTAACAATAAGCTTCATTAAATAAGCCCCCAGTTATAGTGGGGTGTATACATTTAAAGATGTGTACCCCGAACAGTTCGGTTGATCCGAACATGCCCTGGGATATAAAAACGAAAAAAATAAGGAGAGGAGAAGGAGAAACCTATTCAAAGTAAAAAATAAAGAGAGTGCGACCGAACTATCCATAGAATCTTCGGAGCCGATCGGCGTTCCATGGATTCGGCTCAAGGCGATTATCCGATGCATTACGAAGGCGATAGGCTCCTCCTATACGAACTTCATCTATGATGAAGGGATCTTCCCATTTTTGTTTGAGCTTATCCTTCTTCTTCTCCGGGAGACGTAAGACAAGGTCACCGACATTATATGTCTTGGCCCGAACTTCTCTGCTTTGGTATCGCCTGGCCTGTTGTTGATAAAATGTGGAATGGATTTTCGCAACATCGTGCTCCTCTTCGAGTCGGTCTAGGTCATCCTACAGATCAAGCTTGGCTTCTCGCTCTTCATACATGCGCACTCAAGGTGAGTCATGAATAATGTTGTAGGGCAGGACAACTTCTGCGCCGTATGCCATGAAGAAAGGTGTGTATCCAGTCGTTCGATTATGCATGGTCCACAACCCCCAGAGTACGGAATTGAGTTCCTCAACCCAGTGCTTGTCTGATTCTCATAAGGAGCGCACCAGTCTGGGCTTGATGCCAGCCATTATCAGGCCATTGGCCCGTTCAACCTGACCGTTTGTTTGAGGGTGGTAGACAGATGCATAGTTGAGTTTAATGCCCAACTTAGCACACCAGTTTTTCACCTCATCAGCTATAAAATTGGAGGCATTATCAGTGATGATGTTGTGTGGGACACCGTAGCGGTGCACCACACTGGATATAAAGTCAATCACTGGCCCTGCTTCGGCTATTTTTACTAGTTTGGCCTCTATCCAGTTAGTGAATTTATCTACCATCACCAGTAAATATTTCTTTTTATGGCTTCCCCCTTTAAGTGGTCCAGCCATATCAAGCCCCCAGACCATGACGGGCCAGGTGATGGGGATTGTTCTTAAGGAAGTGGGAGGCATATGACTTTGATTGGCAAAAAGCTGATAGCCCACATAATGTTGGACAAGGGCTTGTGCGTCTCCTCGGTCCATTGGCCATAAAAAAACCGTCCGAAAAGCTTTACTTACGGGTGCCTGAGTTGCAGCATGATGACCGCCCAGACTAGCATGTATTTCCTCCAAGAGCTGCCATCCCTCCTCTTCGGAGATGCACCTTTGGAGAACTCCAGTAGTGCTCTTCTTGTACAGTTCACCTTCGTGAACTTTGTAGGCCTTAGAACGCCGAGCTATGCGACGAGCCTCATTTTGGTCATCAGGAAGCTCCTGCCTATTAAGTTAGGCCAGCAAAGGTTTGATCCATGGAGCAATAACAGCCATGATCTCATGAGCAGAGGGTGTTACTTCAACATCCGAACCTCCAATGATATATGTATTGTGTTCGGCTGCTAGGTGTGTGACTAGGTCTGTACTAGCATCGTCGTTCTCTCCCTACCACACCATAGATGGCTTAAATAGCCTTTTCACAAAGGTATTAGGTGGGACGGGGTCGTGCTTGGCGCCCATGCGAGCGAGGATGTCGGCTGCCTGGTTACTATCTCAAGCGACATGATGGAATTCAAGCCCCTCAAACCGAGCCAATATTTTTAATAGGACATTTCATATGCCACCATTTTTGGATCTTTTGCATCGAACTCTCCATTTACCTGAGATATTGCGAGTTTTGACTCACTGCGTACCTCTAGGCGTTGTATACCCATGGAAACAGCCATGTGGAGACCATGTAGAAGCGCCTCGTATTCGGCTGCACTATTAGAGTCTGTATACAGGATTTGCAACACATAGCAGACTGTGTCCCCCATAGGGGATGTCAAAATGACGCCAACCCCCAATCCGGATAGCATTTTAGAGCCATTGAAGTACATGATCTAGTTGGAGTATGAAATGTATTCTTTAGGGAGCTCGGCTTCCGTCCACTCGACGACGAAGTCGGCCAACACCTGAGATTTAATAGCTCGGCATGGCTTGTATGTTATTTCGAACTGTAAGATCTCAATGGCCCATTTAGTTATGCGACCAGTGGCGTCCCTATTGTTGATAACGTCGTTAAGTGGTACTTCAGATGCGACCGTGATCGAACACTCCTGAAAATAGTGTCAAAGTTTTCAGGATGCCATAAAGACCGTACAAGCTATGTTTTGGTAGTGGGGGTATCGGGATTTGCATGGTGTGAGGACCTCCGATACGTAATGGACTGGCTTTTGGATGGGGAATTTATGCCCCTCTTCCCTCGCTCAACAACGAGTACAACACTTACTACCTGGTGAGTTGCGGAAATATAAAGCAACATAGGTTCGCCAACACCCGGGGCAGCTAGGATTGTGTTGCCTGCTAGTAAGGTTTTTATTTGTTCCAATCCGGCTGTGGCAGCGTCCGCCCATTCAAAGTTGTCGGTGCATCTAAGCAGTATGTAAAGTGGTAATGCTTTTTCACCTAATCTGGAGATAAAGCGGCTTAAAGCCGCTATGCACCCTGCTAGTTTTTGGACCTGCTTTCGGTCTATTGGTATAGCCAATTGTGACAGGGATCGGATCTTAGCTGGGTTTGCTTCAATTCCTTTATGGGAAACAATGAACCCTAGTAGCTTTCCGCCCGGGACACCGAAGACACATTTTTCCGGATTGAGCCGTATATCGTATGTTTGGAGGTTGTCGTAGGTGAGGCGGAGATCGTCCACTAGTGAGTCGACGTGTTTGGTTTTCATGACCACTTCATCCACATATGCTTCAACTGTGTTGCCGATTTGTTTTTCCAAGCATGTTTGAATCATGCCTTGGTAAGTGGCACCAACATTTTTAAGGCCGAAAGGCATAGTGTTGAAACCGAAAGGGCCATACAGGGTGATGAACACCATTGCGTCCTAGTTGGACTCCTTCATTTTAATATGATGGTATCCAAAGTAAGCGTTGAGGAAACATAGTGAGTTGTGTCCTGCGATCGCATCGATGATCTGGTTAATGCGGGGCAACGAGACATGATCTTTGGGGCAAGCTTTATTAAGGTCTTTGAAATCGACACAAAGGCGCCAAGATTTATCCATCTTTGGCACCATGACCAAGTTGGCTAGCCAATCCGGGTGTTTGATTTCTCTTATGTACACGGCCTCGAGAAGTTTGGCTAGCTCTTCCCCCATAGCTTGTCACTTGGGTTTGGAAAATCGCCATAGCGTTTGCTTGGCTGGTTTGAACCCTTTAATTATGTTGAGGATGTGTTCGGCCAGTTTGCGTGGGATCCCGGGCATATCTGAAGGGTGCCATGCAAAGATATCCCATTTTTCGTGCATGAATGCGCGTAAGGTGGCGTCTACTGCCGAATCCAGCTGTGCTCCGATGGACATTGTTTTATTAGGGTCCGTCGGGTGCACTTGAAATTTAACTATTTCATCTGCTAGCTTGAAAGAAGTGGATTTAGGTCTCTTATCGAGAATCATATCATCCTTGTCCACCGTGGATCGTAGGTTGGTTAGTTCTTCGGCCGCTAAGGCTTCGGATAGTGCCTCAAGGGCCAAGGATGCGGTCTTATTTTCGGCACAGAGTGCTTTATCCGGGTCACTCGAAATTGTGATTATTCCATTGAGCCCTGGCATATTAAGCTTCATGTACCCGTAATGGGGTATAGCTTGGAAGCATGATAAAGCGTCCCGCCCGAGGATGGCGTGATATCTGTTGTTGAAGGGGACCACATGGAAGAGAAACTCTTCGGACCTATAATTGTCAGTGTGCCGAATACTACATCCAATTTAATTCTCCCGGAGCATCGAGCTTCTTGACTGGGGATGATGCCTTGAAAGGTGGTGCTGCTTTGCTCGATGCGTGTTCTGTCAATCTGCATTTTGTTGAGTGTGTCCTCGTATATGAGGTTGAGGCCACTTCCGTTGTCCATGAGCACTTTGGTGAGTCGAAAGCCATCCACAATGGGGTTTAGTACTAGAGCAGTGGGTGCTCGGACTGATCGGGCCTTTGGTTTGTCATTGGTGGTGAAGGTTATTGCCGCGTCGTTCCATGGGCTCAGTGCAGGTACTTGGTGGACTTCGGCGAGGTTGCGGGGTGCCCTTTTACGCCGGTTATTTGAAGATAAGATCTCGAAGACCATGAGAACATTAAAATCGTCCTCCTTCGGAGAGTATTTCTCTGGAGTGGTGATGGAGAGGATCGCCTCCCTACTCTTAGCTACCTGTCGGAGTACCCAACATGCACGGAGGTTGTGAGTTGAGTCTGTGCTTGGGGTCGCGTGTATCGACAGGGTTTATCGAGGAGTTCATCAAGAACAGACCTGTATCCCGTAAAGGGTTTGTTTTTCCGGCCGGCGGGCTTATGGCCGGATGCCTCATAAGGGTGTATCCGTTTAGCCTGGGCCGCATACTGCTTGAGGGCAGTTGGTTCCAGTTGGGTTTTCTGGGACTTCCATATGCTTTCCATCTCGCAGTATTTCCGCACTAGATGCGATAGTTCCGTGAAACTCTGTATGCGACGGCGGTCGAGGGCATTCCGAATTCCCTCATCAGTACGGTGAAAAACCGAGAATGCGTCGTCGTCGCAACAATATTTAATCTTGTTTTTTGACAAGTAGGAACTTGGCCCACAAGTGATGGACCGTTTCCTGAGGTTGCTGCCCTACATACATCAGGTCATATATGTCTGGAGGGCTTGAAGTGTTCGGAGACTATTGATGGGCTAAAATTTGAATCCCGACCCAAATCTATGTCTGAAGCATGCAAAATCTCCGAGGTCGCCAGTTCTGGTCCGGCAAGATCCAACTGCTCCTCAGACCCTATTTCCGACCCTGAGTTCGAGGGACGCGGAATCACCTTCGAAGGAAGGGTATGCGGCTCGAGGGGTTCGGAGACCCGAACATATCTGGTTTTTAACATAGGGGAAGAAGTGTCATTGACTCGTTTTTCGACGAGCACTACCAGGTGGGTGATCGGCGGGAGATTGATTTCCCTTTGGTCAGGTTTAAGCCCGATCCGACCATAGTCCATTGAAACCCCCAGGGCGGAGATGCGATCTAGCAGCTTGTTTAAGGACAAGACATCTATCGGATCCATCTTTTCGGAGTACTCGAGACCGATGCGGAGGTGGTGTTTGGCGATCGTGGGGGTGCTGTTGGCTTAATGGTCGTACGGGCCCCTGTGGTGAAATCGCCTAGCTGGAGGATCTGTCCTGAAGTCAGGCTCCTTCTAGAGGTAATGTCATCGTTGATGACAAGGTGAGCCACAGATCGCTTTTTGAGACTACATAGTAGAGCTCTCAATGAAAGCACCAATGTCGGTGTCAAAACCGGAAAATCTTGGGTAGGGGGCCCAAGCTGTGCGTCTAAGGATCAATGGTAACAAGGGACAATGGGACATGGTCTTTACCCAGGTTCGGGCTCTTAAAGCAGGTAAAACCCTACGTCCTGCTTAATTGTATTCGATGAGTATAGGGGTTACACGAGTTGATCTACCTCAAGATCGTAATGGCTAAACCCTAGCTGTCTAGCCTATGATTATTCTGATGGCCTCTACGGACTAAACCCTCTGGTTTATATAGACACTGGAGGGACCTAGGGTTGTACAGAATCAGTTTACAAGCGAAGGAAATAGTACAGCTGGACACCAATCTTGCCGTCCACGCATATAGGAGTCCCACCTGGACACGGGGGATGGTCTTCTGTTTTATCTTCACGGCCCATCAGTCTGACCCATATCGAATAGGCCGAACACCCTAGGACCCCCGAATCCAGGACTACCTCAGCAGCCTTAGGCAAGTTGCTTGGAGTGCTTCTGCTACCATCATCATAACTGCTATTGGAGGGACTAGTGCCCTCACTGAGATTCACCTGCTCCTCAGACTTGTTCTAACTATCATTGCCCTCTGACATCTCTGAAACTAACCTTGTGAATAGATAGGTATAGGTAGAATGGATGAGCATCACAAAGCACATCTATTTTTTTAAATGAGGCAAAAACTTAACTTCAGTTTTCTGCAGAAAGCATTTCAGAGCTACCGATATGACAAACTCGATGACACCAAAGCAGCAACATAATCTAAACCTACAATTTCGGTCAAACCAAAATGCAGTTTGGTGAGTCCGAGATGCTAGGGTTTGATTTCTACTACACAACCTTCTTCTTGTAGACGTTCTTGGGCCTCCAAGTGTAGAGGTTTGTAGGACAGTAGCAAATTTCCCTCAAGTGGATGACCTAAGGTTTATCAATCCGTGGGAGGCGTAGGATGAAGATGGTCTCTCTCGAACAACCCTGCAACCAAATAACAAAGAGTCTCTTGTGTCGCCAACACACCCAATACAATGGTAAATTGTATAGGTGCACTAGTTCGGCGAAGAGATGGTGATACAAGTGCAATATGGATGGTAGATATGGGTATTTGTAATCTGAAAATATAAAAACAGCAAGGTAACTAATGATAAAAGTGAACGTAAACGGTATTGCAATGGTAGGAAACAAGGCCTAGGGTTCATACTTTCACTAGTGCAAGTTCTCTCAACAATAATAACATAGATAGATCATATAACAATCCCTCAACATGCAACAAAGAGTCACTCCAAAGCCACTAATAGAGGAGAACAAACGAAGAGATTATGGTAGGGTACGAAACCACCTCAAAGTTATTCTTTCGGATCGATCTATTCAAGAGTCCGTACTAGAATAACACCTTAAGATACAAATCAACCAAAACCCTAATGTCACCTAGATACTCCATTTTCACCTCAAGTATCTGTGGGCATGATTATACAATATGCATCACACAATCTCATATTCATCCAACCAACACAAAGTACTTCAAAGAGTGCCCCAAAGTTTCTACCGGAGAGTCAAGACGAAAACGTGTGCCAACCCCTATGCATAGGTTCATGGGCGGAACCCGCAAGTTGGTCACCAAAACATACATCAAGTGGCACGTGAAATCCCATTGTCACCACAGATAAGCAGGGCAAGACATACATCAAGTGTTCTCAAATCCTTAAAGACTCAATCCTACAAGATAATTTCAAAGGGGAAACTCAATTCATCACAAGAGAGTAGAACGGGAGAAACATCATAAGATCCAACTATAATAGCAAAGCTCACGATACATCAAGATCGTGCCATAGAAAGAACACGAGAGAGAAAGAGAGAGATCAAACACATAGCTACTAGTACATACCCTCAGCCCCGAGGGTGAACTACTCCCTCCTCGTCATGGAGAGCGCCGGGATGATGAAGATGGCCACCGGTGATGGATTCCCCCTTTGGCAGGGTGCCGAAACGGGCTCCCGAGAGGTTTTTGGTGGCTACAGAGGCTTGCGGCGGCGGAACTCCTCTATCTTCGTTTTCGATGTTTTTAGGGTATGTAGGCTTATATAGGCGAAAGAAGTCGGTCGGGGGAGCCTCGAGGGGCCCACGAGAGGGTAGGGCGCGCCCCCTATCTTGTGGCTTCCTCGATGCTCCCCTGGCTTGCACTCCAAGTTTCCTGGGTCACGTTCGTTCCAAAAATCACGCTGCCGAAGGTTTCATTCCGTTTGGACTCCGTTTGATATTCCTTTTCTTCGAAATACTGAAACAGGCAATAAAACAACTATATGATTTGGGCCTCCGGTTAATAGGTTAGTCCCAAAAGTAATATAAAAGTGTATAATAAAGCCCGTAATCATCCAAAACAGATAATAAAATAGCATGAATGCTTCATAAATTATGGATACGTTGGAGACGTATCAGCATCCCCAAGCTTAATTCCTGCTCGTCCTCGAGTAGGTAAATGATAAAAGAAAGAATTTATGAAGTGTGAATGCTAGAAGGTGCACCAGTTTGATCAATGATAATTTCAATCACCTTTTCTAGCATGATTATATGTCATAACAGTAGTTCATCTCATAAAACTTCTCACGAACAAGTAACAAGCAATTCACATGTTGAAAGCATAGACCATAAACAAGCAAACTTCATTCATAGTCATCAAACAACTACAATTCATCTTATTTTCAGGAAGGGTCTATGTCAGAGCTTTGATTTAGCAAACTCCACATACTCAACTATCATATAGTCTTCGACAATTGCTAACACTCACGCAATACTAATGGTTATGGAGTTTTAATCGGACACTGAGAAAGATAGGGGCTTATACTGTTGCCTCCCAACGTATTCACCTTTGGGTGATGTCAACAATAATAGTTCATGCTAACTTACATCCAATTGGATATATATATCAGGATCTTTCCAACACGTGGTGCTTGCCAAAGGATAAAATGAAAAAGGGAAAGGTGAAGATCACCTTGACTCTTGCATAAAAGTAAAGTCCCTTCACAGAGGGAAGCAGAGGTTGTCATGCGCTTTTAGGGTTGGATGCACAAAATCTTAATGCAAAAGAACGTCACTTTATATTGCCACTTGTATATGGACCTTTATTATGCAGTCTGTCGCTTTTATTGCTTCCATAACAAGATCGTATAAAGCTTATTTTCTCCGCACTAATAAATCATACATATTTAGAGAGCAATTTTTATTGCTTGCACCGATGACAACTTACTTGAAGGATCGTACTCAATCCATAGGTAGGTATGGTGGACACTCATGGCAAAAACTGGGTTTAAGGATATTTGGAAGCACAAGTAGTATCTCTACTTGGTGCAAGGAATTTGGCTAGCATGAGGGGGAAAGGCAAGCTCAACATGTTTGAATGATCCATGACAATATACTTTAACTGAGATGTGTGAAAATATAACCCATTACGTTGTCTTCCTTGTCCAACATCAACTCTTTATCATGTCATACTTAATGAGTGCTCCCAATTATAAAAGGTGTCTAGGATAGTGTATTTATATATGAAATCTCTCTTCCTTCAATATTCTTTCATGAATTGTTCAAATGACCAATACAATGCTTGCTAACCTTCAATAAATTTACAACCTCTACTTCTTAGATGTGAAGTCATAACTCCCCATGGGATAAGCAAATGAAACATATATAATTTCAGATTTATGACAATCAACTCATTCAACAATTTACTCATAGGATATAAGTGAAGCACACGAGTAAATGACAAACTACTCCAACAAGATATAAGTGAAGAACAATGAGTAGCTAAATAATTATGTAACTATGTGAAGACTCTCTCTCATTAAAGATTTCCAGATCTTGCTATTTTATTAAAACAGCAAGAAAAGCAGAATAAAATGACATTGCAAGGATAGCACAACTCATGTGAAGAAGCAAAAACTTAGGCTCAACCGATACTAACCGATAGTTGTTGAAGAGGAAAGGTGGGATGCCTACCGGGGCATCCCCAAGCTTAGATGCTTGAGACTTCTTGAAATATTATCTTGGCGTGCCTTGGGCATCCCCAAGCTTGAACTTTTGTGTCTCCTTAATTCCTCTCATATTATGGTTTCTCTTTTTGTCAAAAAGTTTCATCCACACCAAACTCAACAAGAACTCGTGAGATAGGTTAGTATAAACCAATGCAAAACCTTATCATTTTCTACTGTAACAAATCACTAAAATTATTATTCAACATTGCATACTAAATGCCTCTGCATATTTAACACTCCTATCCTCAAATAGAATCATTAAACAAGCTAACATATGCAAACAATGCAACCATAACAGCAATCTGTCAAAACAGTATAGTCTGTAAAGAATGCAAGATTCATCATACTTCCCTAACTCCAAAAATTATGAAAGAAAATTCACACTGTAATAAATTTATCAGATCTCAATATGAAAAAAAATCAACATTATACCATTCTCTTACTTTTCTAGGGAATTTTTGCAACAGCGATAAACTTTCTGTTTTCAAACAGCAACATGTATACTAGCAAAATAAGCATGGCAAAGGCTATCCTTGACATTTTTATTCAAAATAAAGATGCAAAACACTATTCTAACTAACAGAAAACAAATACTAACAAAATAAAATGATGCTCCAAGCAAAACACATATCATGTGGTGAATAAAAATATAGCTCCAAGTAAAGTTACCGATGAACGAAGACAAAATAGGGGATGCCATCCGGGGCATCCCCAAGCTTAGGCTTTTGGTTGTCCATGAATATTACCTTGGGGTGCCTTGGGCATCCCCAAGCTTAGGCTCTTGCCACTCCTTATTCCATAGTCCATTGAATCTTTACCCAAAACTTGAAAACTTCACAACACAAAACTCAACAGAAAACTTGTAAGCTCCGTTAGTGTAACAAAATAAAACCACCACATAGGTACTGTAATGAACTCATTCTAAATTAATATTGGTGTAATATATACTATATTACAACTTATCTAAGGTTCATACCCTCCGATACTACTCATAGATTCATCAAAATAAGCAAACAACACATAGAACACAGAATCTGTCAAAAACAGAACAGTCTGTAGTAATCTGTATCAAACGTATACTTCTGGACCTCCAAAAATCCTACCAAATTAGGAATTCCTAAGAAATTTGTGTACCAATCCAGATCAAAAATAATCAGATCAAAATCACATTTCGGTGAATTAACAAAACTAATTTACTGGGTGCAAAAGTTTCTGATTTTCAGCGGGATCAACACAACTATCACCGTAAGCCATCCTAAAGATCTTACTTGGCACTTTATTGAAACAAAAGCTATAAAACATGATTACTATAGTAGCATAATCATGTGAACACACAAAAACAGTAAGGATAAATATTGGGTTGTCTCCGAACAAGCACTTTTCTTTAATGCCTTTCTAGCTAGGCATGATGATGACGATGATGCTCACATAAAAGATAAGAAATGAAACATAACGGGAGCATCATGAAGCTTATGACTAGCAAATTTAAGTCTAACCCACTTCCTATGCATAGGGATTTTGTGATCAAACAACTTATGGGAACAATTATCAACTAGCATAGGAAGGTAACACAAGCATGGCTTCCAGATTTTCAACACATAGAGAGGAAACTTGACATTATTGCAATTCCTACAAGCATAAATCCCTCCCTCATAATAATTTTCAGTAGCATCATGAATGAATTCAACAATATAACCAGCACCTAAAGCATTCCTTTCATGATCTACAAGCATAGAATTTTTACTACTCTCCACATAAGCAAAATTCTTCTCATTCGGAATAGTGGGAGTATCATAAGAGACTTGAACACTAAAAATTGTTTCCACATTAAAAGAGTAATGTTCAGAAAAAGGGTAATCATAATCATGACAAGATTTACAAATATAATCATCACTACTTTTTATAGCATAAGTTTCATCACAATAATCATCATAAGTAGCAACTTCGTTCTCATCATAATCGATTGAAACCTCTTCCGAAATAGTGGAATCATCACTAAATAGAGTTGACACTCTTCCAAATCCACTTTCATGTTCATCACAATAAGATTCAACATCCTCCAAAATAGTGGGATCACTACTTCCTAAAGTTGACACTCTTCCAAACCCACTTTCATCAATATAATCATCATAAATAGGAGGCATGCTTTCATCATAATAAATTTTCTCATCAAAACTTGGGGGACAAAAAATATCATCTTCATCAAACATAGCTTCCCCAAGCTTGTGGCTTTGCATATCATTAGCATCATCAGTATCCAAAGAATTCATACTAACAACATTGCAATCATGCTCATCATACAAAGATTTAGTGCCCAACATTCTATAGATTTCTTCTTCTAGCACTTGATCACAATTTTCCTTTCCATCATACTCACGAACGATATTAAGAAGATGAAGCATATGAGACAAACTCAAATCCATTTTTTGGTAGTTTTCTTTTATAAACTAAACTAGTGATAAAACAAGAAACAAAAAGATTCGATTGCAAGATCTAAAGATATACCTCCAAGCACTCACCTCCCCAGCAACGGCGCCAGAAAAGATCTTGATGTCTACTACACAACCTTCTTCTTGTAGACGTTGTTGGGCCTCCAAGTGCAGAGGTTTGTAGGACAGTAGCAAACTTCCCTCAAGTGGATGACCTAAGGTTTATCAATCCATGGGAGGCGTAGGATGAAGATGGTCTCTCTCAAACAACCCTGCAACCAAATAACAAAGAGTCTCTTGTGTCCCCAACACACCCAATACAATGGTAAATTGTACAGGTGCACTAGTTCGGCGAAGAGATGGTGATACAAGTGCAATATGGATGGTAGATATGGGTATTTGTAATCTGAAAATATAAAAACAGCAAGGTAACTAATGATAAAAGTGAGCGTAAACGGTATTGCAATGGTAGGAAACAAGGCCTAGGGTTCATACTTTCACTAGTGCAAGTTCTCTCAACAATAATAACATAGATAGATCATATAACAATCCCTCAACATGCAACAAAGAGTCACTCCAAAGCCACTAATAGCGGAGAACAAAAGAAGAGATTATGGTAGGGTACGAAACCACCTCAAAGTTATTCTTTCGGATCGATCTATTCAAGAGTTCGTACTAGAATAACACCTTAAGACACAAATCAACCAAAACCCTAATGTCGCCTAGATACTCCATTGTCACCTCAAGTATCCGTGGACATGATTATACGATATGCATCACACAATCTCATATTCATCCAACCAACACAAAGTACTTCAAAGAGTGCCCCAAAGTTTCTACCGGAGAGTCAAGACGAAAACGTGTGCCAACCCCTATGCATAGGTTCATGGGCGGAACCCGCAAGTTGGTCACCAAAACATACATCAAGTGGCACATGAAATCCCATTGTCACCAGAGATAAGCACGGCAAGACATACATCAAGTGTTCTCAAATTCTTAAAGACTCAATCCGACAAGATAACTTCAAAGGTAAACTCAATTCATCACAAGAGAGTAGAGGGGGAGAAACATCATAAGATCCAACTATAATAGCAAAGCTCGCGATACATCAAGATCATGCAAAGAACACGAGAGAGAGAGAGAGAGAGATCAAACACATAGCTACTGGTACATACCCTCAGCCCCGAGGGTGAAATACTCCCTCCTCGTCATGGAGAGCGCCGGGATGATGAAGATGGCCACCGGTGATGGATTCCCCCTCTGGCAGGGTGCCGGAACGGGCTCCCGAGAGGTTTTTGGTGGCTACAGAGGCTTGCGGCGGCGGAACTCCCGATCTATCTTCGTTTTTGATGTTTTTAGGGTATGTAGGCTTATGTAGGCGAAAGAAGTTGGTCGGGGGAGCCTCGAGGGGCCCACGAGAGGGTAGGGCACGCCCAGGGGGGTGGGCATGCCCCCCCTATCTCGTGGCTTCCTCGATGCTCCCCTGACTTGCACCCCAAGTTTCCTGGGTCACGTTCGTTCCAAAAATCACGCTGCCGAAGGTTTCATTTCGTTTGGACTCTGTTTGATATTCCTTTTCTTCAAAATACTGAAAGAGGCAATAAAACAACAATATGGGCTGGGTCTCCGGTTAATAGGTTAGTCCCAAAAGTAATATAAAAGTGTATAATAAAGCTGGTAATCATCCAAAACAGATAATAAATAGGATGAATGCTTCATAAATTATGGATACGTTGGAGACGTATCAGGGTTTCACAAAGTGAGTGATTTTGGTCACATCGATTAGTATGCTTCGGTCAGACCGAGTTGTAGTTGTGCAATGGCCTGAGCGAAATATGTGAAACCGAGATCCTCAGATCGTCCCGTACGAGATGAGTTCGGCGGAAACCTAACCCTAAGTTTTTGCATCAAATCTATTCTAATGTAACTTTTTGGTGGATATATAGATCTCATTCATGATAAGAATAATGGCAATGATCTTTATGCAAGAATCGGACAAAGGAACGCACAAAGAGTTCGAGTCAGTACCCTAACTTGGCGACGAACTTGCTACGGCGACAACGATGGTGAGATTTCCATTGACAGCGATGAAGACCAGCGGCAGGAGGACGTTGGCGACGACAGAGACGATCCGGATACCAAGGGGGTGGCAGAGCTGGGAGGCACGGACGAGTGGTTTGGAGGATTTTCCAAAATTTCAACCCACGATATATATACCCAGTCATTAACGGTGTGACCGAGTGGAACGACTCAGTGGCACCAAGATGCAAAACTGCTAGCAGTTACTGCAACTCAGTGTGACCGAATTGTTCAAATCAGTTGCACCGAGGTGAAAACCTAGATCAATTTAATGAATTCGGTGAGACCGAGTGGATGAGTTGGTATGACCGAGATGCATTAAGAGGTTTTGGAAGTTTAAGCCCTTGACGGATTGGTGACTCCGAGTGCTCCTCGCCCGGAGGGTCCGAATTTGACTTGTTCAAGCTTTGTGATGTAGCATGATAGTTTGAGATTATAAAAGCATTGATAGTTAGAGGGAGTACTTAGGCATTCTTGTCCATCCATTTGGCAAAAATAAAAACTCAATCAATCAAGACAACAAATGGATGTCCTTGAATGGAGAAAATTATACAACCAACATGCTCACACAATAAGATAGCAAATGAAATATGTGGCAAAGCATGAACAAACACTCTAGCATCTATCAAGCAATTGGTGATTACAAGGTCATCTATACATGAGTGTATTGACTTAGGAGTCAGAGAACATTTGATCATAGGTCATACTCATTGTTTAAGCACAAGTGGGTTTACCACTTTTACATAAAGCATTGTTGTGTTCACACCATTAGAGTTGCTTTAGCTCAATTCTCAGAGCAAAGCTCCCCCTAGATGTGATATCCCCCCTTAGAGGGATGAACTAACCTTGGGTTTTGTCGATGATGACTTCATGTAGATGTTGAAGATGTGGATGCTTAGTGTTGATGTAGATAATTTGGAGTAATCCATTGAAGTGAGTTACACTTTCAATACCTACATGGGTTAGTCCCACAAGGAACAAGCAAGGATATCCATAGACATAGAGTGAAGTACACATATCATGATGTCCACATAAGCATTTGGTTACCTTGTCCCTTGACTTACCAACAAGTGGGTTTGTGACTCCTTGAACTAGTGCAAGATATGGAAGTTGATTGCACTTGTCCTTGCCAAAATGAATACGAGTGAAGTATGTTGGCGGAGTCACCCTCAAGAACTCTCTAGTTCTTCTTCTTTGGGACCCACATCAACTTGATGGGAATCCTTGGAGTTGTAGTCGTACTTGATGAAGTAGAACTTGATGTAGTCTTGGGAACCCACTTGACCAAGGCCTTAGGAGCTTCTTCAAATGCATCAATCTCCTCTTGAATCTTGTCCTTGCCTTTTAGCTTGCGGTCTTGTGGTGGAAGATCATCTTGAGCGTGTGTTCCCTTGAAAGAAATAGGGTCATACTTCTCTTGTTGAGGAACAAACTTCTTCTTGGGGTATTGATCTTCTTCCCACTCAACTCCATTGGCATTGAACTTCCGTTCAAAACCAACACCTTGATTCTTCCGGTACCTTCCTTGCTTGCTTACAATTTCCTCAAATTGCCTTCTGACAAGGCTCTTGTAAACACCTTTCTCTATAATTCCCATCAATAAGCTATTTTCTTGCTCAAGTGTAACTTGGCTAAGAGAATCATTAGTGGAATCATGAGAACTACTAGAAGCAACAATATTGGATTTACCATGATTATTGTTACTACTAGAAGAAGAATCTTTCTTGCTCTTATTGCTAGATTTTACTTGTGGCATGTAAGTAGACAAGAGCAAATGCTTGACAATGTAAGAACTTTTCTTTCGAAGACCATCATTGATTGCTTTTAAGAACCCATGCTCTTGCTCTAAATTGAGCTTCTCAAAGTGTAGCTTCTCATGAGTCTTTAAAAGCTCTCGATGATCCTCTAAAGTAGTTCCATGAGCTAACTTAAGAGTGTTTAGTTATTTAGTTAGACACTCAATCTCCTTCTTGTCATTTTCATTATTTTCATCTTGATTAGCATGATTAATAGCAAGTTCATCATAGTTTTCATCACTAGTGTTGTCAATAGTAAATCATCATCACCTAGCAAATCATCTTCATCACTACTGAAATCAACATACTCGGGGTGTGATACCTTGGGGCCTTTAGCCATGAAGCATCTTCCAATGGCTTCATTTGGTGAGTCAAATATGTCGTAGGAGTTGGATTACACAAGTGCAAGACCGGGAACACCTTCATCTTGAGTATATTCGGAGTCGGAGTGATAACTTCTCTCGGAGTAGTTGTCGGAGTTGGAACCTGATACCCATTCACCAATGTGAGCTTGATGTCTTCGTCTTGTGTATCTCTTTGATGACTTGTCCTTCTTTTCTGAATCCTTGCTTCTACGAGAGTGTCTTCGTTCATAACGATCATCTCTATTCCTTCTCTCTCTTGGTGGTGATTCATCTCTTTTACTTATCCTTTTAGGTGAGTCTTATCTTCTTTTGTAGGGAGTCGTACACTCATTGGAGTAGTGTCTGGGTCTTCCACAATTGTAGCAATTGCGATCACGACTAGAAGATCTTTTGTCATTGTAGGACCTTGACTTGAAACTTCTCTCTTTGCTTCTACTCTTGTAGAACTTGTTGAAGTTCTTCACCATTAAGCTCAATTCTTCATCGAAGACTTGCTTTTCACTTGATGTTGTAGGAGCATCACATGAAACTTTATAAGCACCACTAGACTTGTTGTGAAGCTCTTCCTTATCCCTGAGTGACATCTCATGAGCAACAATTCTACCAATGACTTCCGTTGGCTTGAGATCTTTGTAGTTGGGCATCATTTGGATCAAGGTGCACACGGTATCATATTTTCCATCAAGGCTCTTAGTATCTTCTTGATGATGAATCTGTCAGTCATCTCTTCGCTTCCTAAGCCGGCAATCTCATTTGTGATGAGAGCAAACCTAGAGTACATTTCAGCGACTCCTTCACCATCCTCCATTTTGAACTTGTCATGTTGACTTTGAAGCACTTCCAATTTGGATTCCTTGACGGACTCAGTACCTTCATGCATATAAATCAAAGTATCCCAAATTTCCTTTGCATTCTCAGGACGATTGATTTTGTTAAATTCTTCGGGGCACAAACGTTGAAGAGGATATCGCAAGGTTGAGCATTGTATTGCAACATCTTCAATTCTTCCGCGGATGCTTCACGATCCGGTTCTCTTCCATCCTCGAAGTATTCACCTTGCAAACCAATATGCACAATAGCCCAAACGGCGGGGCTATGACCAAGAATATGCATTTTCATCTTATGCTTCCAACTAGCAAAATTAGTAGCATCAAAGTAAGGACCTCTACGGTGGTAATTTCCCTCACTAGACGCCATACTCTCCTAGGTTGTGAAACCAAGGCTATGATCACCAAAAGCTATGGAAATAAAGGAAAATGGAGACCAAAACTCTGATACCACTTGTAGGATTGAAAGTAGGTCTAGAGGGGGGGTGATTAGACTACTTGACCAAATAAAAATCTAGCCTTTCCCAATTTTAAGTCTTGGCAGATTTTAGCAACTTAGCACAAGTCAAGCAATCAACCTACACATGCAATTCTAAGAGTGTAGCAGTGGAAAGTAAAACATTGCATACGAAGGTAAAGGGAAGGGTTTGGAGAAGGCAAACGCAATGTAGACATGGAGATTTTTGGCGTGGTTCGTATATGTGGTGCCAGCGTACGCCCACATTAATGGAGCCTTCAACCCACGAAGGGTAACAATTGCGCGAGTCCACGGAGGGCTCCACCCACGAAGGGTCCACAGAGAAGCAACCTTGTCTATACCACCATGGTCATATCCCACAAAGGACTTACCTCACTCGGGTAGATCTTCATGAAGTAGGCGATCTCCTTGCCTTTACAAACTCCTTGGTTCAACTCCACAATCTTGTCGGAGGCTCCCAAGTGACACCTAACCAATCTAGGAGACACCACTCTCCAAAAGGTAATAGATGGTGTGTTGATGATGAACTCCTTGTTCTTGTGCTTCAAATGATAGTCTCCCCAACACCCAACTCTCTCACACAGATTTGGCTATGGTAGAAAGAAGACTTGAGTGGAAAGCAACCTGGGGAAGGCTAGAGATCAAGATTCTAGTGGTAGGATTGGAATGCCTTGGTCTCAACACATGAGTAGGTGGTTCTCTCTCAAAAAATAAGTAGTGGAAGTGTAGGCATGTTCTGATGGCTCTCTCTCAAATGGATATGGGGGTGGAGGGGTATATATAGCCTCCACACAAAATCCAACTGTTACACACATTTGACCAAACTCGGTCAGAGCGAATAGATGAACTCGGTGAGACCGATTTAGTTCAAAATGTGAACGTTAGGAATTTTGGTGGGACCGACATGAATCAACTCAGTGGCACTGATGTGCTAGGGCTAGGCCAAAATTTCATCTCGGTGAGACCGATTGCATGAACTCGGTGAGATCGATTTCAGCAATGAGCAAACAAAGAGTTGGTCAAGCAAACTCGGTGGGACTGGTCGCTCATTTCGGTGAGACCAAAATGTTATGAAGGGAAATATAGAGTTTGCAATGCGAACTCGGTGGGACCGATCGCTCATTTCAGTGAGATCAAAAGATTACGAAGGGAAACAGAGAGTTTGCAATGCCATCTCGGTGAGACCGATATCCTTATTGATGAGATCGAATTGTCTAGGGTTTCTTGCAGTGGCTATGTCAAATGAACTCCGTGGCGCCAGATAGATCAAATAGGCGGGGACGAGTTTGACTTTGGGTTTTGGACATATGTGGAAATGAGAAAGTGGTTGAGGGTTTTGGAGCAATATCACTAAGCACTTTGAGCAAGTAGACTATTAAGCAACAACTCATCCCATTTTAATAGTATTGGCTTTCCTATGGACTCAATGTGATCTTGGATCACTAAAATGAAGATAAAGAGTCTTGAGATTTTGCCAATCTTTGTCCTTAGCATTTTGAAGGGTCCACATCTCTAGTCCATGCCATGCCAATCATTGAACTTTCTGAAATATTTAATTTGAATGGATATTAGTTCAATGAGCTATATGTTGTTATGAATTACCAAAACCACCCGGGGATTAGTTGGACTTTCAGGGATTCAATCACGGAGGGCTTCTACGTTAACCCTATTGCCCTTCCGATGAAGCGTGAGTAGTTTACCACAGACCTACAGGTCCAAAGCTAGTAGCTAGATGGCTTCTTCTCTCTCTTTGATCTTCAATAAAATGTTCTCCTTGATATTCTTGGAGTTCTATTCGATGTAATATTATTTTGCGGTGTGTTTATCGAGATTCAACGAATTGTGGATTTATGATCAGATTTTTCTATGAATATTATTTGAATCTTCTCTGAATTGTTATATGGATGATTTGATATCTTTGTATTTCTCTTCGAATTATCAGTTTGGTTTGGCCAACTAGATTGGTATTTCTTGCAATGGGAGAGGTGCTTAGTTTTGGGTTCAATCTTGTGGTGTCCTCATCCAGTGACAGTAGGGGTAGTGAGGCACGTATTGTATTGTTTCCATCAAGGGTAAGAAGATGGAGTTTTCACCATATTTCTTGAGTTCATCCCTCTACATCATGTCATCTTACTTAAAGCGTTACTCTGTTATCTTGAACTTAATACTCTAGATGCAGGCAGGAGTCGGTAATTGTGTGGAGTAATAGTAGTAGATGCAGGCAGGAGTCGGTCTACTTGACATAGACGTGATGCCTATATTCATAATCATTGCTTTGGATATCGTCATAACTTTGCGCTTTTCTATTAATTGCTCGACAGTAATTTGTTCACCCGCCATATTATTTTCTTTCAAGAGAGAAGCCTCTAGTGAAACCTATGGTCCCTGGGTCTATTTTCCATCATATATTTTCAGATCTATAAACCAAAAAACACAAAAATACCTCGCCGAGTTCTATTTACTTTTATTTTATTTTATGTTTTAGAAATCTTTTATATCTATCTCTATCAAATCTCACATTTTCAAGTGACCGTGAAGGGATTGACAACCCCTTTATCGCATTGGGTGCAAGTGTTTGATTGTTTGTGCAGGTGCATAGATTGGAGACTTGCTTGTATCTCCTACTAGATTGATACCTTGGTTCTTAACCGAGGGAGATACTTATCTCTACTTTGCTGCATCACTCTTTCCTCTTCAGGGAAAAACAAATGCAAGCTCAAGAAGTAGCATCATGCAGTACAACAACCATGTACATTGATGTTCTTTTTAGCCAACTAAGCAAGCAGAAAAACTAAAAGCAATGCATCACTATGCAGATAAGCGGCAAGCAAGCAAGAACAATTAACACCCTGACACCCTGTATATAATATCTCCGCAACAATCTAATGATCCAACATAACACTTACATATGTAATTCACAGCTTGTAGACACACAACTTGTAGACACGTATAGAAAAGAGACCAGGCTAATCAGGAGGAAGAGAGAAGTGTGGGTACCTGCAACAAAGCTTACTAGCATGACTCGTTAACAATAAAATAATATCACAAATCCTCCTGTGAACTCCTCATGAAGAACCAATAGCATTGTCGAACCATCGCTTATCCCAGAATAACAAAGTGCAACTTACTCTTAACCAGATTAGATCAAGGACCAACAATAAACAATAAAAATTAAGAACAACCTATATGCAATAAAGGTATGAGAGAGAAGAAATCTTTACATAAGACGGCTATAAACACTGGAGCATAAATAAGCAACACCTTTAAATACAAATAAAAAGGGTTCAGGTTTCAGTGCATAGTGGGCTCAGATTTGCCTTTCCTCGATCATATAATCTACCCCCATCGTCTCTTATCACCAGATCAATCTGTTTATTAAGTGGAGCTGCCCTGGATAGCACTCAACAAGAATGACCATCCAAGGACAGAACAATAAGTATCAGAGGATCAAAAAGGATTCTAGAGACAAGAGGGAGGATCCAACTTGATACCCACAAGTGCCTCGCTTGCTTAGAGGCACACTTATTTCAGCCATGCTAATCATCATCACCCTAGCAAGAATGGCTTCCAACCAATGGGGCACGTGATTCAAACGGGTCGGCATGAGATATCTCACTGTGGGAGTAACTATTCATTGCCGCAGGAGCTCGGGCTCGATCAAACGGCCGAGAACAATCCAGAGCGAGATCCGACGGCCAGAGTCGCATCAGGAAATTGATCCGACGGCCAAAGTGGCTGAGATCTGAGGAGCCAGGGAACTTGCCGCGAGTCTTATTTCTGGATGGATCACCAAATCAATATGTTCTTACGAGGGTGAAACTACCCTGGTTATCACTCATCAGAAATGACCATCCAAGGACAGAGCCACTAAAATAAGAACGTGATCAAAACAAATCAAAGAAATGAGGGAGGATCCAAATTAATACCCACAAGTGCCTCGATTGCTCGAGAGCATGCCTATATCAGCCATAACTGATCATCATAGCCCTGGCCATGTCCCACATAGTAGCTGAAGCAGAGCAGGGGAAGATGGAGCTCACCGAGGGAGGTTGTAGTTGAGGCAGTACTCAGTGTGCACCGGGGTTGCACCTTAACGCCATCGAACCGACGAGGAACCACGTCGGAGTTGCGCCTTGCACCATCCCGCCGACGAGAACGAACGCCACTGGCACCTAAGCGACCAAGGAGGTGAGGAGACGATGTGTAGCACGTCTAGGAGCACCAGGGGTGGGGATGATCGAGGCCTAATCAGTTCTCTTTTAGCTGCAATCAAGGATAAGATTTGTTAGAACATTCTTGTGGTCAAAACTTATCATCATGCAAGCAAGCCACCGATTAGCAAGCCACATATTTAGTATCTTGTTGTGAAAATCTTGCTGATTAAATGGCTGCCTCTTTTGTTTGGCATGATTTAGTATATTGTTTTTGCCTAATTAGCAAGCCACCGATTACAAAAAACTAAAAGGAATCTCTAAAAAGACTTATATTTAGGAACGAAGGGAGTGCATGATAACAATGCCATCGTGATATTTCACCCGTGGTATACTTCTTTCACCCAAATTTAATATGTCTATCTCTAAAAACTTCATCTTACATCAGTATGTTTATGACTCTAAGAGCAACTCATCACAAACAAAAGAACTTGAAATATTTCTTTCTTTGGAACTGCTTAATTTAAATGCATGCAGGTATTTATTTGTCTAGGATGTGTGTAAGAATTTCTAGTAAGTTCTACATGGACAGAACTAAACACAACTCGACAACAAAGACCATGTCATGTTTATGTTGATGTTGAAACTATATGCTCAATATTTATGAAATTGGACGCTCAATACTTGCCTGACCATATCTGTCACATAAACAGGGTAAGTAATCGAGTAGCAATACAACATTACCATGGGTAAGCAGTCATATTAATTTTCATAATAAATACACCATCACCAAGGAACATACTTAGTTTTGAAGCAATGTGTATATACTATTATAATGTTTGGCAACTGATCATAAATAGTAAGGAGCAAAGCAAGTGTGCACCAGTCCTTTTTAGTATATAGAATATCATGGTAGCATTGGAAACAAGAAAAAAAATACCTGCCGCCTGATCTCTGATTTTCACATGCCTAAAACTTTTTGCAGTTCATATATAAATCCAAAACAATATAATGATAGGTTTATAAAACTCTCTGCAGTTCATGTATAAACCCAAAACAATATAGTGATGCATTCCTAAAACCCTTTGCAATTGATGTATAAACCTTGAAGGAGCATTGTAGATTTTGCATAAACACATACCTAGCTAGAAAGCAGACGGGCGCACAGCGTCCCGCCGACGCTGCCGGACCAAGGACCCATGCGTCTCTCGCCCCCGCAGACCAGGCCATGCACCACAGGTCGCGCACCGTGCCAGATCTGGTTGGGTGACCGCCTGCCCGCCACCACCAAAGCAGGGGAAGACCCTGCAGCCGCCGCACATCGCTTGGCCTCAAGAGGAGAGTGGTGAAGGGTGAACCTGGAACCTTAATAGAGTCGAGATGGAGGCGGCAAAGCTCCAACCATGGCCATCACACGATAAATAAAGGCAGAAAAACTCAAATTAGCGGATCTTCTACGCATACCCACTACTATAGATTCAAATAACACTAATCGGAAAGCAAGGAATGGATGTAGCTTTACAGGACCAACCAGTAGCTAAGAAATCAGGGGCTAAACAATTACCTTGTCTAAGAGCTAGTACATACTATAGAATGAATACTGCATCAAGAATTGCTAGAACACTTGACCAGTCCAACCAAATAATCGGTTATGATACTACACCATGTTCGGACCAAGCCCGAATTAAATCCTATTTGGATTCTGTGTAAACGAAGCCTAGTTATACTACTACAATAACCTAGAACCACTAAAACAGGACAATAATCTAGTTCTCTTTAATCAAGAAATGAATTAGTTGTCCCAGCTAGCCACTATAATTTTGCAACCACCAGAGCATAGTTTCTGGAATGTAGCCCCAATCATGTAAACAAAGTGCGACTAAATATGGCACTGTAGATTTTGAAGTCACCAAGGCCATCCAAAATATACAAACATGCATGGTTGAATAATACAAAACAAAAAAGAAATTTGCAATTGGGACCGAGCCGACCTACTGATGCTACTCCTTGCCGCCATAGTGCCATTCATCGATGTTCAATGCAAGAAGCAAGCAATCAAGCACGGACTAAGCAATTAACGAAAGGAAGCATAGACTAACATAGATATGGTGATGAGCAAACAACTCGTTTGGTTGCCCTACTATTCCAGTACATAAAGAACCTTCACCTAATAAAAAAATCTCCTTCCTACAGATAGTAGGTACGCACCACATAATCTAGGTACCAACGAGCCATTCGTAGGTACACAACAACCTAACATTGGCATCCAGCAGGGCAACCTAAAAAAGTAACTAAGCTCATGATTTCACACTACAACTATGCTAGTATGATTAAGAAACGAACCAATCACGAACAAGTGTGTGGAGACACTGCCGCCAACCACAAGCAGCAATCTGTTGCAACTTGCAACAGAAGCACCTCTGAAATGGAGGCTCCTCATGTTCTTGACAATATCACCTGAAATAAAAGTAACTAAGCTCATGATTTAAGAAACAACAAGCAATACATGGTCACCTGATTCAAATATAAATTGCATGATCACAACCAAAGAAGGAACAGGAACTCACCTTATTTGTATCTACTGCCAAGCCGCCTGACCAAATTTAATGATATGCGTGCCACTCAGTCAAATAAGGCGAGCACCAATTAGTTATGCCACAAACATGATAATAATTCAGTGCGACAGAAACCATCCTACTTAAATCATATATCCAGTTAATGTTTATTATTATACTGCAATAAATCATACGCCCGTACATGACTCATGAAAAATATACTCCCTCCGTCGAAATGTAGGTCACTGGGCATCGTGTTTTGACCAGGTGAAAACCTGTCAAATGACTTTAATACCCCTGTTCAAAATTTGAATCTGCCCATCTTCAACCTACGCTCATATTCTACCTCCACCTCCGCCCCCGTCCTCCGCCATTGCCCTCCACCTCCAGCCCCGCCCAAGCGCTCCTCCAGTCCCACACCCAGGGGCTCCTCGTGGCCTGCATGCTCCTAGGTGGTGCTCTACTGCCGCCCGCTAGTGGAGACGAGCTAGTGCTCCGCTGTTGCCCGCTGGTGGAGGCGAGCTAGTACTCTGCTGCTGCCCGCTGGTGGAGGCGTGCTACTGCTCTGCTGCCAACTGCTGATGGAGGTGAGCTGGAGCCCGCACGCACCCAGGGGCTGTTACTCCCCACGCACAGGTGCTACTGCCGTGAAGTACTCGCTGCTGCACAGGAGCTGGAGTTCTCAATTTTAATCGCCTAGGTTCATCTCATCGCCCAGTACTCAGCTCTGCATCAATTTGACAATCATAAACAATCTGATGATCATAAACTGAGACTTGTTCATCCGAGTAAACAATTTGATGATCATAAACAATCTAAGTAAACAGTTTAAGATAAAGGAAACTTTGAGTCACAAACTGACACTTGTTGTAATCACTTGAGTAAGTTTGTTGAATCATAAACTGAAACTTTGAATCATTTGCTGTAATCATAAATTGAATCTTTACTATCGCTGGAGTAAAGTACATACTTTAGAATTTTCAGGCAAGATACTATAGCATTTCAGGAGTATTGATCAGTATATGTGCAACATACTGTAGCATTTCAGGCAAGATACCACATACTCCTAATCAGTATATGTACTCCTAATCAGCACATGTACTCCTAATCAGTGGAGTAAGTAAATGATGTACTATACTCCAAAGGCAGTGGCCTTTGCATACTCCTAATCAGTAATTGATGTACTGTACTCCAAATGCAGTTAACCATCATGATCATCTTTGCATGATCATAATGTCCATTCCTAGCAAGTACTTATGGAGTAATTATGCACCATAATTTATTCAGTTACTATAGCAAGTACTCCAGGTTTAGCAAGTTTCAAGTTTCTTCTTTGCAAATTTCAGTACTCCAAATAAACATATCATGGAAGACAGAAAGTACTCCAAGTCAACTACAAAAAGTAGTTTCAGTAGTTAACTACATCAAGGACTTTCTACAAATTAATTGAAGAAAAAAGTTTCATTTAAATGAAAAGATTCATTTAGTTTTAAAAGAGTTCCAGTTAATTCCAAGCTACTGCATTTAGCCCAAGTGTGTGTGTGCTCCAAGTGCAAGAAAGAAGAGTAGTTTGCACTACTGATGCAAGCAAGAAGTATACACCAAATTTTAATTAATTGAAAAGGTTTCAATTAATTACTCCTGCAAGCAAACAAGGGCAGTGCACTACTCTACTCCAGGAACTCCAAGAAATTGACAGGAGTAGCAAGTTAACATAAAATTGACAGTAGGGTTACTATAGGAACTGCAGAAACTTGACAGTAAACTTGCACATTCTTTACTTTAAGTGTTGTACACCTAAATCAGCTGGCATCAGCTACTGCAATACTTTAAGGAGTACTCTAAGTACAGCAATACTGTCTCTAGATGAAGTACTCCTAAATCATCTTTACTTTAAGGAGTACAACAATATTGCAATAATTACTACAAGGAGTACTCTAAGTACTCCAAGATGAAGAAACTCTCTTACTCCACTAACTACTATCTCCAGATGAAGAAACTCTCTTTGCTGGAACAACATGGTATCTACTTCTACTCCAGCTCAACTAATCTTACTGATCTTCAGTCAAAACTCTTATTCAGAACAACACAAACTGTGAATCTTACCGATCTTCAGTCAAAACCAAATTTCAGAGTTCAAGTACAGTACAAATCTTACTGAATTTTGAGATAGTACAAAATTTAGAGTTCAAATTTCAGAGTTCAGAGTTCAAATAATCCATCCATTAACTTCAGAGTTTAGAGTACACTACAAATTTTACTGAATTTTAGAGCAGGACTTCTTAAATTTTGAGACAGTACACATCTTACTGAATTTTACTCCTAATGCATCCACTAACTAAGCTCGGGCCTGATCCACTAACTAATCCTACTCCATCCAGCCTACGCATGCACTAACTAATCCTACTCCACCCACCCATCCAGCCTCTGGAGTACAGTCAAGCTGGAGTACACGAAGAATCCATTCATTACAGCAAGCTCAAGCATAAAAAAAACCACGGCATCAACGTCATCGTGGTCGGGGAAGTCCAACTCATGGGGGCGTCCATATGCGGCTCCATCTCCTCATCATGGCGACGTCCAGATGCGGCTCCAACTCCTCCCGCTCGGGCTCCATCTCCTCACGTTGCCGTCTTCACGCCGACCGGTGCCTCTCGGGCTCCGCTTCAGCACCTCCTTCACTCCTATCCACAAAGTAGATCAAGCACCAGCGCACTCAGATTTAGCGCCAACGCACGCGGATCCAGCTCCTCCTTGCCCAGCAGCATGTCGGCGGCGCATAAAAATGGAAGTTTTGTTTCTCTGCGGTAGGCGGATTAGCGATGCGACATGAATCACGGTGGTGGGGAGCGGTGAGCTAAGCAGCGGTGTAGAGCAAGATGCTGGCGAGAGGGAGCATCGACAGGGAGAGGGTGGCGGCGCGCGCGCGAGAGAGAGAGGCGAGTGGTGGGGAGTGAGTGGGGACAGGGTGGCGGTGGGGAGCGAGTGGTGGGGAACGACTAGTGAGGGTAGAAATGGAAAGTTGGAAAATTCGTAGTGTGGCAAAGTTTGCACTACAGATCGTTAAACGACCTACATTTTGGAATAGAGGTAGTACATAGGAAGCAACAATTCTAGAGACAAAATCAAATCGAGAGAGATAGGGAGAGAAATGCGGAAAAAGGGTGGAGTGTTGACATCTACCCGATATCCCCTTTTTTGCAGCTCAGTATGCTAGGGAATTCGTACAACCCACAACAAGTTGTCACCTAACAATGTATCCACATACTTTTTCTGCAGGAAAAATCATAGGACTCCCACCCATTACAATGTGAGAATCCCGAATATTGACATTAGATATAGCAAAAGGGACACTACATGTAACCAACGCTGGCTCAACTAAATCATGTGCATCTCAGAGGGGTAGAATACCAACCTGCGGCTGGATGTCACACCAAGTACTCCATTGTGACTGTGAATCCGTTCCCTAGCATCTGAGCTGCAAAAAGGAAGATTAGTAGTGGAGATGGAGAGAGAGGGAGAGAGAGAGAGAGACCTGCGGGTTTAGCAGCCACCGTCGAGGTCAGAGGCCGTGCCACGGCGGGGAGGATCGCTGGGTGATAATGGTCAGGAGGACGAGCACCGGGGCCGTGGCGGATGGAGAGGCGACCGCCGGTGAGGAGGACGAGTGCCGGAGTTGTGGTAGATGGAGAGGCGACCTGATGACCCGCAAGTATACGGGATAGTTGTAGCCTCTTTCGATAAGTAAGAGTGTCGAACCCAACGAGGAGCTAAAGGTAGAACAAATACTCTCTCAAGTCCTATCGGCCACTGATACGACTCTACGCATGCTTGACGTTTGCTTTACCTAGAACAAGTATGAAACTAGAAGTACTTCGTAGGTGTGATAGGATAAGTTTGCAAGATAATAAAGAACATGTAAACAAAAAATAGGGGTTGTTTAGATAAAGAGACAATAAAGTAAATATAGCAAGTGCGGAAAAGTGGTGGTAGGAGTTGTGAAATTGCCCCTAAGCAATTGACTACGTTACTAGACCGGTAATCACTATTGCAATTCTATTTGAGGGAGAGGCATAAGCTAACATACTTCCTCTACTTAGATCATATGCACTTATGATTGGAACTCTAGCAAGCGTTCGCAACTACTAAAGATTCATTAAGGTAAAACCCAACCATAGCATTAAAGTATCAAGTCCTCTTTATCCCATACGCAAACAACCTACTTACTCGGGTATGTGCTTCTGTCACTCACGCCACCCACCATAAGCAAATCATAGACATATTGCAAACCCTACAGCGGGAATCCCTCATGCTTGCGCGACACGGAGGGCACAATAGGACAGCACTAATAATAAAACATGCAACTCAAACCAATCATAGCAATTCATCAACCATCGATAGGACAACGAAAATCTACTCAGACATCATAGGATGGCAACACATCATTGGAAAATAATATGAAGCATAAAGCACCATGTTCAAGTAGAGGGTACATAGGGTTGCGGGAAAGTGGACCACTGGATATAGATGGGGGAAGGTGATGGAGATGTTTGTGAAGATGGCGGAGGTGTTGGTGAAGATCGCGGTGATGATGATGGCCCCCGGCGGCGTTCTGGCGCCACCGGAAGCAAGCGGGAGAGAGCCCCCTTTCTTCTTATTCTTCGTCCTTGACCTCCTCCCTAGATGGAAGAAGGGTTTCCCCACTAGTCCTTGGCTCCCATGGCATGGGAGGGGCGAGAGCCCCTCCGAGATTGGATCTATCTCTCTGTTCCTGCGTTCTGTTCTGCTCTGTTTCACCATCTCGTGTGTATATGGAGATCCGTAACTCCGATTGGCCTGAAACCTTCGCCGTGATTTTTTCCGAATATTAGCTTTATTGCGGCAAAAGAAGAGCGGCAACCGCCTTACGGTGGGCTCACGAGGGTAGGGGCGCGCCCAGGGGGGCAGGCGCGCCCCCCTGCCTCGTGACCACCTCGGGCACTGGTTCGCGTTGATTTTTCTTCCGGAATTTTCCATATTTTCCAAAAATAAGCTCCGTCCGTTTTTATCCCGTTTGGACTCCGTTTGATATGGATATTCTATGAAACATAAAACATGCAACAGACAGGAACTGGCACTGGGCGCTGGATCAATAAGTTAGTCCCAAAAATAATATAAAAAGTTGCCAAAAAGTATATGAAAGTGAATAATATTGGCATGGAACAAACAAAAATAATAGATACGACGGAGACGTATCAGCATCCCCAAGCTTAATCCTGCTCGTCCTCGAGTAGGTAAATGATAAAAAAGAATAATTTTTGATGTGGAATGCTACCTAGCATAATCTTGATCATATGTCTAATCATGGCATGAATATTAAGACACGAGTGATTCAAAGCAATAGTCTATCATTTGACATAAAAACAATAATACTTCGAGCGTACCAATAAAGCAATCATGTCTTTTCAAAACAACAAGGCCAAAGCAAGCTTATCCCTACAAAATCATACAGTTTGGCCATGCTTCATTTTTGTCACACAAAATGCCCCCATCATGCACGACCCCGATGACAAGCCGAGCAATTGGTTCATACCTTTTAACGCGCTTCAGCTTTTTCAACCCTCACGCAATACATGAGCGCAAGCCATGGATATAGCACTATAGGTGGAATAGAATATAATGATGGAGGTTATGTGGAGAAGACAAAAAAAGGAGAAAGTCTCACATCGACGCGGCTAATCAACGGGCTATGGAGATGCCCATCAATTGATGTCAATGCGAGGAGTAGAGATTGCCATGCAACGGATGCACTAGGAGCTATAAGTGTATGAAAGCTTAACAAAAGAAACTGAGTGGGTGTGCATCAAACTTGCTTGCTCATGAAGACCTAGGGCATTTAAGGAAGCCCATCGTTGGAATATACAAGCCAAGTTCTATAATGAAAATTCCCACTAGTATATGAAAGTGACAACATAGGAGACAATCTATATGAAGAACATGGTGCTACTTTGAAGCACAAGATATGAGACTCACTACATGAAGAACATGGTGCTACTTTGAAGCACAAGTGTGGAA
>NC_041383.1:269526243-269535008 GCF_002162155.2 Triticum dicoccoides | reverse complement strand
GATCATCACACTTTTATTTACTTACAACTCGATACTGGAACAAAGATATGACTCTATATGAATGCTTCCGGCGGTGTACCGGGATGTGCAATGATCTAGCATAGCAATGACATCAAAAATGGACAAGCCATGAAAACATCATGCTAGATATCTTACGATCATGCAAAGCAATATGACAATGAATGCTCAAGTCATGAATATGATGATGATGGAAGTTGCATGGCAATATATCTCGGAATGGCTATGGAAATGCCATGATAGGTAGGTATGGTGGCTGTTTTGAGGAAGATATAATGAGGCTTATGTGTGATAGAGCGTATCGTATCACGGGGTTTGGATGCACCGGCGAAGTTTGCACCAACGCTCGAGGTGAGAAAGGGCAATGCACGGTACCGAAGAGGCTAGCAATGATGGAAAGGTAAAAGTGCGTATAATCCATGGACTCACATTAGTCATAAAGAACTCATATACTTATTGTGAAAGTTTATTAGCCCTCGAAGCAAAGTACTACTACGCATGCCCCTAGGGGGATAGATTGGTAGAAAAAGACCATCGCTCGTCCCCGACCGCCACTCATAAGGAAGACAATCAAACAAACACCCCATGCTTCAAATTTGTCACACAACGGTTACCATACGTGCATGCTGCAGGACTTGCAAACCTCAACACAAGTGTCTCTACAATCCACAACCACCCACTAGCATAACTCTAATATCACCATCTTTATATCGCAAAACTATTGCAAGGAATCAAACATATCATATTCAGCGATCTACAAGTTTATGTAGGATTTTATGACTAACCATGTGAATGACCAATTCCTGTCATCTCTCTAAATAGATATAAGTGAAGCAAGAGAGTTTAGTTCTTTCTACAAAAGATATGCCCATGCTCTAACAAATATAAGTGAAGCAAAAGAGCATTCTACAAATGGCGGTTTTCTATGCAAAGAGAAACAGGCAATCCAACTTCAAATGATATAAGTGAAGCACATGAAGCATTCTATAAAGCCACACTCAAATGATTTAACTGAAGTGCAATGAGCATTCTATAAATCAACCAAGGACTATCTCATACCAGCATGGTGCATAAAAGAAAAATAAAAACCTAATTGCAAAAGACGCTCCAAGCCTTGCACATAATGCATGAACGAAACGAATCCGAAACATACCGATACTTTTGAAGAAAGAGGGGATGCCTCCCCAGTATCCCCAAGCTTAGACGCTTGAGTCTCCTTGAATATTTACTTGGGGTGCCTCGGGCATCCCCAATCTTGAGCTCTTGCCTCTCTTCCTTCTACTCACATCGAAACATCCTCAATTAGACACTACATCCACAAAACTTCAACAGAAAACTCGGTAAGATCCGTTAGTATAATAAAGCAAATCACCACTCTAAGTACTGTTGCAAACCAATTCATATTTTATTTTTGCATTGTTTCTACTGTAATATAACTTTTCCATGGCTTAATCCACTGATATAAATTGATAGTTTCATCAAAACAAGCAAACTATGCATCAAAAACAGAATCTGTCTAAAACAGAACAGTCTGTAGCAATCTGAACATCCACCATACTTCTGGTACCCCAAAACTTCTACCAAAATTAGGAAAAATAAACAAGTTGTATAGAAATACAGTGCAAAAGGAATCAGAACCAATTGACGTTTCAGTTAAAAATATAAAATTGCTCCCTACAGCCAAAGTTTCTGTCCTGCACCGTACAAACCAACAAGCACTGTAAACATCCTAAAGGCAAACCTTGGCACATTATTTTTATAATACAATGGAATTGTACAAGGGGATAATTATTTTTATTGAAAATTTTCTGTAATTAAGACTCACAAAGTTCCCATGGGCATGAACAAAGTTCAAGGACGTCCCCCACTTTCACAATGCTCGTCTCTCTCACTTTCACTTCTCTTTTTGAAAAGTTTTGGGTTCCCCTCTTTATTTTTGTTGTTTTTAAACTATATGAAATCACTCAACAGAAATAAATGACTCTCTAAAACTTCCAGGTTGTCTCCCTGGCAGCGCTTTCTTTAAAGCCATTAAGCTAGGCATATAGTGCTCAAGTAGTGAATCCACCCGGATCCCAAGGTATATCAAAGCCAATTTTAATTAACAATGATTTGTAATTTAGCAGTGAGCAAAAAGTAACATAAATCATGTAATGACGAAGTCTAACTCTCTTCCTATGCATCGGCATGTCATAAAAGAACAATTCATGCACACATAGTAAAGGCCAATGCATAGTATACGCAGTTTCTTGCAATTCTATCATGTTGGAAACATAAAGAGGCGGAGATGTAGTTCCTCTCTCATAATAATTGCAAGTAGGAGCAACAAGCACATGCATATTATATATATCAAAATCATCATGTGCATCGGTAAAAGGCAACCCAACAATATAATCCTTACTAAGCACAAACTTCTCCTAAATAGTGTAGTCGGGAGAATTCAAATAGATAATAGGACTATCATGCGTGGGTGCAATAGCAACAATTTCATGTTTAACACAAGGAACTATAGCAATTTCATCTCCATAAGCATAATTCATATTGGCATCTTGGCCACAAGCATAGCAAGTATCATCAAAAAGGGATATTTCAAGAAAATTAATGGGATCATAATAGTCATCATAGCAATCATCCTTCGGTAAGCACGAAGGGGAATTAAACAGTGTATGAGTTGAAGAAGAGTTACTCTCATTGGAAGGTGGGCACGGGTGATCAATCCGCTCTTCCTCCTTTTGTTCTTCGCTCTTCTCATCATCTTTTTCATCCAATGAGCTCACAGTTTCATCAATTTCTTCTTCCATAGATTCCTGCAAAATATTAATCTCTTTTTGGACAACGGAGAATTTCTCAATATATGGTTTAACATAGTCATTAGAAGAATAATTATCATAACAATATTCAAGTATGGCAAAACTTTCAGAATTGTAAAGAGTAGCATCATACTTTTCAATCAAAGAAGCAATTTCTAAAGCACCCTTAAAAGCAACAAATTCTTCAATTTGTTGAACATCATAGTAATTATAAACACCCTTAGCATATGAAGATATGATTCCATTATCACTAAACTCACATTGGTAGGGAAGGTGTTTCTTAGGGTTTTCAGAACAACAAGTAAAATCATATAGATAACATAAATTCCAAGCATAGCATTGCAAGCGTTGAATTTGATCCCATAATAGTTTCCCTTTTTCAGATATACGGTGTCGCACATAACAAGCATGCTCATCTAAAGATTTGCCCTCAACTAAGCTAGTTGGGGTTTCAGCACGAGCACAAAGGGATCGAAGATGGTATAAGTAAAAAGCTTCAGTAGTGTGATAGATTTTGAGTGGTTCTTCAACCATTGGAGCAGTAGGTACAACTAATTTTTTTGGTATTTTGGGTTTCCTACCCATGACTAAAGATAGAAAACGACTAAGAATAGCAAATAAATATTACTTAGTGATAAAGCAAACAAGCACACACGAGAATATTCACGGCACGCTATGATTCCCTGGCAACGGCGCCAGAAAAAGGTCTTGATGACCCGCAAGTATACGGGATAGTTGTAGCCTCTTTCGATAAGTAAGAGTGTCGAACCCAACGAGGAGCTAAAGGTAGAACAAATACTCTCTCAAGTCCTATCGGCCACTGATACGACTCTACGCACGCTTGATGTTCGCTTTACCTAGAACAAGTATGAAACTAGAAGTACTTTGTAGGTGTGATATGATAGGTTTGCAAGATAATAAAGAACACGTAAACAAAAAATATGGGTTGTTTAGATAAAGAGACAATAAAGTAAATATAGCGAGTGTGGAAAAGTGGTGGTAGGAGTTGTGAAATTGCCCTAAGCAATTGACTACGTTACTAGACCGGTAATCACTATTGCAATTCTATTTGAGGGAGAGGCATAAGCTAACATACTTTCTCTACTTGGATCATATGCACTTATGATTGGAACTCTAGCAAGCGTCCGCAACTACTAAAGATTCATTAAGGTAAAACCCAACCATAGCATTAAAGTATCAAGTCCTCTTTATCCCATACGCAAACAACCTACTTACTCGGGTCTGTGCTTCTGTCACTCACGTCACCCACCATAAGCAAATCATAGACATATTGCAAACCCTACAGCGGGAATCCCTCACGCTTGCGCGACACGGAGGGCACAATAGGACAACACCAATAATAAAACATGCAACTCAAACCAATCATAGCAATTCATCAATCATCGATAGGACAACGAAAATCTACTCAGACATCATAGGATGGCAACACATCATTGGAAAATAATATGAAGCATAAAGCACCATGTTCAAGTAGAGGGTACAGCGGGTTGCGGGAGAGTGGACCGCTGGATATAGATGGGGGAAGGTGATGGAGATGTTTGTGAAGATGGCGGAGGTGTTGATGAAGATCGCGGTGATGATGATGGCCCCCGGCGGCGTTCCGGCGCCACCGGAAGCAAGGGGGAGAGAGCCCCACTTCTTCTTCTTCTTCCTTGACCTCCTCCCTAGATGGGAGAAGGGTTTCCCCTCTGGTCCTTGGCTCCCATGGCATGGGAGGGGCGAGAGCCCCTCCGAGATTGGATCTATCTCTCTGTTCTTGCGTTCTGTTCTGGCTCTGTTTCACCGTTTCGTGTATATATGGAGATCCGTAACTCCGATTGGCCTGAAACCTTCGCCGTGATTTTTTTCCGAATATTAGCTTTATTGCGGCAAAAGAAGAGCGTCAACCGCCTTACGGTGGGCTCACGATGGTAGGGGGCGTGCCCAGGGGGGCAGGCACGCCCCCCTGCCTCGTGACCACCTCGGACACTGGTTCGCGTTGATTTTTCTTCTGGAATTTTCCATATTTTCCAAAGATAAGCTCCATCCGTTTTTATCCTTTTTGGACTCCGTTTGATATGGATATTCTGCGAAACATAAAACATGCAACAGACAGGAATTTGCATTGGGCACTCGATCAATAAGTTAGTCCCAAAAATAATATAAAAAGTTGCCAAAAAGTATATGAAAGTGAATAATATTGGCATGGAACAAACAAAAATTATAGATACGATGGAGACGTATCACGACCTCCGACGAGGCTTGTGGTGCCCCCATCCTCCCCGACGCGGTTGACCAGTGGCGCCCACGCCTTCAGCAACCGCGGCACGAACCCGCGGAGGCACGCGCACACCCGGCGACGCCTGCTACCTCTTGAGCTTGCGTTGGTTCTTCCCTTGAAGAGGAAAGGGTGATGCAGCAAAGTAGCATAAGTATTTCCCCTCAGTTTTGAGAACCAAGGTATCAATCCAGTAGGAGACGATGCACAAGTCACCGAATACATGCACAAACAATCAAGAACCTCACAACCAACGCGATAAAGGGGTTGTCAATCCCTTCACGGTCACTCGCAAAAGTGAGATCTAATATAGATAATAAAGTAAATATTTTTGGTATTTTTGTTGTATAGATTGGAAAGTAAAGATTGCAAAATAGTAAACGAGATTTAAAGCGATGCAATATAATGGAAAAGAGACCCGGGGGCCATAGGTTTCACTAGTGGCTTCTCTCAAGATAGCATGTATTACGGTGGGTGAACAAATTACTGCCAAGCAATTGATAGAAAAGCACATAATTATGAAGACATCTAAGGCAATGATCATGAACATAGGCATCACGTCCATGTCAAGTAGACCAAAACGATTCTGCATCTACTAATATTACTCCACACAACGACCGCTATCCAGCATGCATTTGGAGTATTAAGTTCATAAGAATGGAGTAACGCATTAAGCAAGATGACATGATGTAGAGGCATAAACTCAAACAATATGATATAAACCCCATATTTTTATCCTCGATGGCAACAATACAATACGTGTCTTGCTACCCCTACTTACTAGGAAACTTGATCGGTGGAAGACTCCATGATAATTGCTCCAGCTTCATCAACATAGTCATCATCGCTATCATCGGGGTCCGAGTCGGTGTCGTCGATGATGAGGTAGTTCTCCGGACAAGTGGAATCGTCGTCTTCTCCTCCTGGCGTGGGGTCTCCCATGAATACTCCTAGCTTCCTTGTCGGATCATCATTCTTCTCCACGAGTATCGTCATTTCCTCCTCATATCCATCATGTGTAGACTTGAGTTCTTCCTCCAGCTCCATGATCCTGGTCATTGCCTTCTTTAGATATATCATGCCTGCGCACATCTGGTTCTCCCAGCAACGAATGTGTTGGTTTAACTCCTGGATGAAAGCTGCTATAGATCTATCCTTCCTGGTGCTGATCATCTCCCATTGCTCATCTCGGCGCCCACAAATCTGATAGATATTATCCTTGAGATCCTTGTGGTAAACTTCTCCAATGCGTCCCATAGTGATGTGGGCTGCCATGCTCTTTCCTAGACTCCAGGTGGGTGCATCAAAGGAAAACTCTATGGGCTCAGTGACTGGCATGAACGTTCTTCCTGGAACTTGAACTCGAATCATCCAATGCTCCTCTTCTGAGTAAAGTGGTGATGTAGGTCCCGGTGAAGCTTGGTATTCCGATGTTCATGTATCTAGTAACTTCTTTCAAGTGTCGTCCAAAAGGTGTATCTTCATCCGGTTGGGTGAACTTGTTCCTTGCATCCGCCATCCTATAGAGTAGAAAAGGAGAGAAGTCAGAAATGAGAAGAGAGTAGTGATCTAGGGCTTTAGCTTATAGGTCGTGTCCTACAGTCAACGTGTGCTCTAATACCATCTTGTAGCGACTAGACCTCAAACAGTCTCATCTCTGTGCATCAGTGTCATCCCTGGATCAGTAATGCTGACACGCAAAGTACTTGAGGATTTATAACAGAGTAGCAATCACACACTTATTACATCGAATGTCTCAAAAGAGAACTTATTACAATAATATGGCTTAAGGCCATCTAAAAACGATAACAGCGGAAGGCTTGGAAGATAAAGTGAGTCCATCAACTCCAACGGCATAGCTGAGTGAAATACTATGACCTATGGCACCTTACTCGTCGTCTGAAAAGTCTGCAACATCAACATTGCAGCCCGAAATGGGTCAGCACATGGAATATGCTGGCAATGTAACACATAGAGTAATGAACAGAATAATTGCTATCACTACATGCATATGTGGCTGGTGGAAAGCTCTATGGTTATAGTTTTGCATAAAGCCAATTTTTTCCTACAACAAAGGAATATTTTTATTTAACTATCATGGTGGTTGTTAAACATTGAGAAGGTTCCTCCAACTCAATCCCAATTAAACATCATCATTAACCCATACAAATTAAATTTAGAGTGATGAGATCAACATGATAATCCAAGAACTAGATACTCAAAAACGTCCATAACCGGGGACACGGTTAACCATGATTAGTTTGTATACTTTGCAGAGGTTTGCGCACTTTTCCCCACAAAACTCGAATACATCCATGGTCGGAGAAACCAGAGACAGTCTTTTTGAAATAATAACTCTTTACTCTGGGTGGACAGTTACACCTACTTTCCCCTACATCTGCTAGCCCACCACTGAAAGAGGTCTTGCAACATACTCAACTATGCTAGAGCCCATAATAGCTTGTGGCTGCACATGGAAGTTTCTAGCATGAATAATCTTATGATCCCTTTGAGCCTGGGTGGTGGACCGTAGGATGATCACACGGGTACTCCGGGATATCCTAGGACAACACTGGATTCTCCAGGTGCCCTGACAACCACTGGGTACTCCAGGGTGCCTCAAGCAATCCACCCAGATGTGTATTAAGTAGCCACCTTAAGTTATCCATTAATAATAACTCTCAAATCTATCATGAATCACTCAATCCAAACCACGTCTACGTGCATAACATATTAATATAAGCAACGTAGAAGTAACTCCCAAAGGTTTGATAATAAACAGGGCAATAGGTTCTACCTCACCATCTACTTCCCAGAACCCACATGTTAAACAGATCCTAAGCATACAATTGTTTGAGGGTTGATCTAATGCAATAAAACTGGGTAGTAAAGAGGTATGATCAAAGTGTTACTTGCCTTGCTGATGATCCGTGAAACCTAGAGACTCGTAGTATCACGCTTCGCACTCCGGGTACTCTATTGCAAACAAACAAAGCATACAATAAGCACTCAACTAGAAGCATGGGTATAACTCAAATAAGAGAAACTAACCAAAAAGTTCAACTTAAGAACTCCAGTTTGCAAAAAGAATCAAATCAAAGGAAGCAACAAAACTCAAACTGCGAAAGAAACAAGATTTGTTTACTAATATGGTCTAAAGTCAAATTTTACAGTACCAAAATCTTGTTCAAGTTGGTTAAACATAAAGAGGGCTTTGAGGTGAAGATCTAGGCGCTTGAATCGCCTGATTCTGATAAACGAGTGAAAAGATAAACTAAAACGAAAATCTGGGCAGAAATTGCCATCGAAAATAATCGTGGAAAAAACCTGGAAAAAGAAAAACTGACGAACAGGCTAACGAACGAACGTTCGCTGTCTGCGGCTAACAAGTGAACACCGTTCGTTAAAACGAACATACGGACGGACATCCACTATTTATGTAAACCAAGAAAACCGAACCGATCTAATCTAAAAAAATATCTAGGTTTCTAAAAAAACTGCGCGGTTTTTCAAAAAAAACTGAAACCATGGCGGCGGCGGTTTCTACCTCCGGCGAGGCTTCAGCAAGGCGGGGCGGCTCCGGTGGGGCTCGGCTTGGGCGGCGGGGCAGCAAGGGGGCGACGGCGACGCCGGGTGGCGGCGTCGGGGCGGCGGCGACT
>NC_041383.1:269490625-269525931 GCF_002162155.2 Triticum dicoccoides | reverse complement strand
CCGCGGCGGCGAGCGGCGGCGGCTGCGGGTGCGGGGCGGCGCGGTGGTGGGTGGCGAAGAGGCGTCGAGGGCGGCGGTATTTATAGGAGGCGGGGGAGGGGGTGTGGCCGACTTGGGCAAGGGGGCGACGGCGATGTCAGCTCGGGGTCGGACTCCTCGAGTCCGGCGGCTGCACGGCGGGGCGAGGCCGGCCCGGCTCGGCTGGGTCGTTGGCCCAGTCGGGCGTGCGAACATTTTTTAAATGATTCCGACAAAAAAGAATCCTAGAGAATAAAATAAAAATCTAAAAATACTAAAACAAATGTTCACCGTCTAAATAAAATATTTAGAACAAGATGAAAATTTTCTTGACCTAAAAATGCAATTTTGAAAACGTGCAATTTTTCTAATTCAAATAAAATTGCAATAAAATCCCAATAAAGCTTTTATTTGATTTTAATATTTTTGCTCGAATATTTCATTTAATTTGGAGAAGTCATATTATCTCCTCTCATATATTTTTAGTATGAAATATTTTTGAAGAGAAAATAATTAAAACCAAAATGATCCTTGTTTCGATATTCGGAAAAATTCAAATATGAAAACGATGAAATCCCCAACTCTCTTCGTGGGTTCTTGAGTTGCTTAGATTTTCGAGGATCGCGAAACGAAATACAATAAAATATGATATGCATGATGATCTAATGTATAACATACCAAATTGGAAATTTGGGATGTTACAGGACACTTCAAGATTGAACCCAAAGCTAAGCACTTCTCCAAATGCAAGAAAGATCAATCTAGTAGGCCAAACTAAACCGATAATTCGAAGAGACTTGCAAAGATATCAAATCATGCATATAAGAATTCAGAGAAGAACGAAATAATATTCATAGATAATCTTGTTCATAAATTCACAATTCATCGGATCTCGGCAAACACACCGCAAAACAGTATTACATCGAATAGATCTCCAAGAACATCAAGGAGAACTTTGTATTGAGAATCAAAGAGAGAGAAGAAGCCATCTAGCTAATAACTATGGACCCTAAGGTCTGTGGTTAGGGCTGGAAAAAAAGCTCGAAGCTCGCGAGCTAAACAAGTAGCTCGTGACTCGGCTCGAATCGACTCGAACTCGAAGAATAATGAGTCGAGCCGAGCTTTAGTTTAAGATCGTTTATAGACCAAGTTAAACGAGCCAATCTCACGAGTACTCATGTAACTCGTTAGGCTCGATTAGGTCAGCCACTCCCAATACAAAGAAAGATCAGCCACTAAACAACCTACGTCCCAGGCGCACAACCCGAGGCCGAGCAGTTCAATGCCTAGCCTCCTAGGAGACTCATGCATTACAAGAAAATTACAATTGTTTAGTGATATATATGTTTAATATATACATAATCATTTTTATCATATTTGAGGGCTTTATGTTTATATCTTAAAAGAGCTTAACAAGCTAAACGAGCCAGCTCGCGAGTTATATGAGTTGAGCCAATCTTGGGTTTGAGCTCGTTATAGTAACGAGTCGAGTCGAGCTAGCTCGTTAACAAAACAAGCTCTAGCGAGTCGAGCCGAGCTTGCTCGACTCGGCTCGAATTCCAGCCCTATCTGTGGTAAACTACTCACCCTTCATCGGAGCAGCAATGGTGTTGATGTAGAAGCCCTCCGTGATCGATTCCCCCTCCGGCAGATCGCCGGAAAAGGCCCCAAGATGGGATCTCATGGGTACATAAGGTTGCGGTGGTGGAAAAGTGGTTCTGTGGCTCCCTGATGTTTCTAGGGTATAAGAGTATATATAGGTGAAAGAAGTACGTCGGTGGAGCTACAAGGGCCCACGAGGGTGGGGGGCGCCTACCCCCTGGGCATGACATCCTGCTCGTGGACACCTCGTGGCATTTCAGACTTCAACTCCAAGTCTTCTGGTTTGCTTTTGGTCCAAGAAAGATCATCGCGAAGGTTTCATTCTGTACCGGGATGTGCAATGATTCAAGAGTGACATGTATGAAAAAATTATGAACGGTGGCTTTGCCACAAATACGATGTCAACTACATGATCATGCAAGGCAATATGACAATGATGGAGCGTGTCATAATAATCGGAACCGTGGAAAGTTGCATGGCAATATATCTCGGAATGGCTATGGAAATGCCATAATAGGTAGGTATGGTGGCTATTTTGAGGAAGGTATATGGTGGGTGTATGGTACCGGCGAAAGTTGCACGGTACTAGAGAGGCTAGCAATGGTGGAAGGGTGAGAGTGTGTATAATCCATGGACTCAACATTAGTCATAAAGAACTCACATACTTATTGCAAAAATACTTTAGTTATCAAAACGAAGTACTACGGCATGCTCCTAGGGGGATATATTGGTAGGAAAAGACCATCGCTCGTCCCCGACCGCCACTCATAAGGAAGACAATCAATAAATAAATCATGCTCCAACTTCATCACATAATGGTTCACCATACATGCATGCTACGATAATCACAAACTTTATGTCACGCCCAATATGCGACCCTATCCTAAAGGAACTCGAAGGTCCCACCAAGGATAGAAGCGCATATTGGAGACGCTTTTGCAAGGTGGATATCATTGCATCGTACCATTACATAATAGTTGGGGATACAAACAAGAGGCATACAGTACCACATGAATACAACAACATGATACATAAGAGCAACATCCGACTAGGGACGAAAAACAAACAGAAACTCAACGACATCCACCCTGCTAACCCAGGCTACCGACATGGAACCTATCCTCTGAACAACGAAGCAGAAGAAGAACTCAAAACAAGCAAGCATCGCTCTCGCGTCATGATCATTGCATTACATGTACCTGCAACTGTTGTTGTAGTAATCTGTGAGCCACGAGGACTCAACAATCCCATAACCATGGGTATCAAGACTAGCAAAGCTTAATGGGAATGGAAAGGATAAGTGGTGAGGTTGCAGCAGCGTCTAAGCATATATGGTGGCTAACAAACGCAAATAAGAGCGATAAGAGAAGCAACACAACGGCCGAGAAGCTAGAAGTGATCAAGAAGTGATCCTGAAACTACTTACGTTCATACATAACCCAAACCGTGTTCACTTCCCGGACTCTGGCGAAAAGAGACCATCACGGCTACACACGCGGTTGATGCATTTTAATTAAGTCAAGTGTCAAGTTCTCCACAACCGGACATTAACAAATTCTCATCTTCCACATAACTGCGGGCACGGCTTCCGAAAGTTTAAACCCTGCAGGGGTGTCCCAACTTAGCCCATTATAAGCTCTCACGACCAACGCAGGATATTCCTTCTCCCGGGAAGACCCGATCAGTCTCGGAATCCCGGTTACAAGACATTTCGACAATGGTAAAACAAGACGAGCAAGACCGCCCGAATGTGCCGACAAATCCCGATAGGAGCTGCACATATCTCGTTCTCAGGGCACACCAGATGGGCAAGACATCGGGTTGGCATAGACCCTGGTTGCCCAGGGGGCGCCGAACATCGCCCGGTTCGGACCAACACTTAGAGAAGCACTGGCCCGGGGGGGGGGTAACAATTAGATGACCCTCGGGAGCGCGACTCCCAAGAGAAAAAAGGCATAGGTGAGGCAAATGTAAAACCAAGGTTGGGCCTTGCTGGAGGAGTTTTATTCAAAGCGAACTGTCAATGGGTTCCCATACACCCGGCCGCGTAAGGAACGCAAAATCCAAGAACATAACACCGGTATGACGGAAACTAAGGCGGCAAGAGTGGAACAAAACACCAGGCATAAGGCCGAGCCTTCCACCCTTTATTAAGTATATAGATGCATTAATTAAATAAGAGATATTGTGATATCCCAACATAATCCTGTTCCAACATGGAGCAATCTTCAACTTCACCTGCAACTAACAATGCTATAAGAGGGGCTGAGCAAAGCGGTAACATAGCCAAGCAACGGTTTGCTAGGAAGGGTGAAAAGGTTAGAGGCTGACATGGCAATTTGGGAGGCTTGATAAGCAAGTGATAGGTAGCGCAGCATAGCGATAGAACGAAGCAACTAGCATAGCAATGATAGTAGTGAGATCCAGGGTAAATGGTCATCTTGCCTGAAATCCCGCTAGGAAGAAGAATGAGTCCATTAAGAAGACTAATGGATGAAGATGAACCAAGCGTAGTCGAACGAATCCTCACGATCGCAACGAAACAGGAACTATCGAGAAGCACAACCGGAAAGAAGCAATCAACAAGGTAAACACACAACACATAAACATGGCATGATGCTCAACCAAGTATGATGCATGACAAGGCTACATGAAGCTACTCATGGCAAGAGATGATGCATACAAGAGCAACACATCAAAGCAAGTTTAAATGAGGCCGGAAACAACATATAACAATTCCGATAAGTCCTCATATGCAAATTTCGAAATTGGTCCACATCTGAACAAAACATTATGTTAAAGTGGTTAAACAACAATTTAAAGAGCACCAAGACAATCTACATGAATTTTTAGGCAACTTACATATAGAGTTCATTTAATTCAGAGCTACGGCCTGGAAGATACGAGCAACTCAAGTTAAGCATGGCCCTGATGCAAAATGCACTCAAACATCAAGTCAACACCCCACAACACGGATGAAACAAGATAATATGAGACTACATGCAAAACCAAGCAAGTTTCATATAGAGCACACTCAAAACGGAGCAATGGTTCAACACATACACATGAAACAAGTTTAAAGGACAAGTTGTCCAAAACAGCAACTAGTGAAAGTGCAACTATCCCTAGGTGGTTTTGGTAATTCATAACAACATATAGCTCATTGAGCTAATGCTATTCCAAGACTATTATTTCAGGAAAGCTCAATGAATGGCATGGCATGGATGATGAAAGTGGATCCCTCAAAGTACTAATGACAAAGGATTGGCTCAAGCTCAAAATCTCAAGACTCTTCATTTTACATTTTAGTGATCCAAGATCACATTGAGTCTATAGGAAAAGCCAATACTATCAAGGAGGGATGAGGTGTTGCTTAATGAGCCTCTTGCTTCATGTGCTTGGTGATATGCTCCAAAAACCCTCAACTACTTTCTCACATCCACAAATGACCTAAACCTAAAGCCAAAATCGGTCACACCGATTCTTTCTATCCGGCGCCACCAAGTTCTCATGTCATAGCCACTGCCACAAACCCTAGGCAAATCGGTCCTACCGATAGGGGTCTCGGTCTTACCGAGATGGGATTGTAATCTCTCTGTTTCCCTTCGTAATGTTTCGGTCTAACCGAAGTGAGCGATCGGTCCCACCGAGATTGCAATGTAAACTCTCTGTTTCCCTTTTGTAACATTTCGGTCTCACCGAAAAGAGCAAATCGGTCCCACCGAGTTTACCTGACCAACTCTCTGGAAAGCTTATTAACAAAATCGGTCTCACTGAGATTGCGTGATCGGTCTTACCGAGATTACGTTATGCCTTAACCCTAACCAAATCGGTCTTACCGAGTTGCATGTCAGTCCCACCGAGAATCCTAACGGTCACTAGGTTTACTAAATCGGTCCGACCAAGTCTGTTGAATCGGTCCCACCGAGTTTGGTAAATTGTGTGTAATGGTTAGATTTTGTGTGGAGGCTATATATACCCCTCCACCTCCTCTTCATTCGTGGAGAGAGCCATCAGAACAAACCTACACTTCCAACTTACCATTTCTGAGAGAGAACCACCTACTCATGTGTTGAGGCCAAGATATTCCATTCCTACCATATGAATCTTGATCTCTAGCCTTCCCAAGTTGCTTTCCACTCAAATCTTCTTTCCACCAGATCCAAATCCTATGAGAGAGAGTTGAGTGTTGGGGAGACTATCATTTGAAGCACAAGAGCAAGGAGTTCATCATCAACGCACCATTTGTTACTTCTTGGAGAGTGGTGTCTCTTAGATTGGCTAGGTGTCACTTGGGAGCCTCCGACAAGATTGTGGAGTTGAACCAAGGAGTTTGTAAGGGCAAGGAGATTGCCTACTTCGTGAAGATCTACCGCTAGTGAGGCAAGTCCTTCGTGGGCGACGGCCATGGTGGGATAGACAAGGTTGCTTCTTCGTGGACCCTTCATGGGTGGAGCCCTCCGTGGACTCGTGCAACCATTACCCTTCGTGGGTTGAAGTCTCCATCAACGTGGATGTACGATAGCACCACCTATCGGAACCACGCCAAAAATATCCGTGTCTCCAATTGCGTTTGAATCCTCCGAACCCTTCCCTTTACTTTCTTGCAAGTTGCATGCTTTAATTTCCGCTGCCTATATACTCTTTGCATGCTTGTTTGAATTGGGTGAAGATTGCTTGACTTGTTCTAAGATAGCTAAAATCTGCCAAACTCTAAAATTGGGAAAAGGTTAAGTTTTTAATTGGTCAAGTAGTCTAATCACCCTCCCCTCTAGACATACTTCAAGGTCCTACAACTAGGCATCTTACAAGCATCAAAACTACATGCTACAGCCACTCAACATGAAAACAAAAGGCATGGACATGATGTACAGGTAAAGCATAACACAACATGAACACTAAGCTATCTCAAGAAACCACTATAACAATCTCAAAAGGACATGGCAAGATTGCAATTAGTAACAGTTTCACAGACTTGGCAGAAATTCACTAGACATGGCAGAAATAACATCAGGTTGCAATGTTTAGACCTAGCAAACCACATGTTACTGCAAACTATCATGGCAAACTAAAGCATGGCATGCTAGTACTAAAAGCACTTAACAAAACTTCCTTACTGAACTTATTCCAAAGATCAACCGAGAAGATGGTAGCATCCATGCAAACATGGCAAATGATATGACAGATTCAGACAGTGAAAATAACAGTACATAGCAGGAACAACAACAACTAGGCATGTTGGTGAGCTTGTACAACTCACCACAGAGCATATCATGGCATGTGAAGTCAATCAACATTAAGATGGCATAATTATGAAGCTAAGCATGGCAAGAGAAAGTCCATAGGGTACATAGAACACTAGTTATTCACATGGGAAAACTGAACCTAAAGTTAATAGGCTGACAGCAAAATTATTTAGCAATTTGAGAGCAAGATTACAACAAGCTACGACCGGCTATAAATGCAACCAAGGACATGGATGGATAGATCATAGCATGTATAACAAAACATCCTTAGTCAACATCTCCATATTATCCATAGAGAGACTTGTAGAAGCAGGTTTACATAGCATCACAACGTAACAGGAAAAAGACAGCAAAATCAGTCGCAGAAATCAGCAAACATCATGGAGGCTACCTTGCAAGCTAGTTCAATCAACACATAGCATATCATGAAGAGTGGATTGCCCCACAACAAAGATGACATTAATATGCTCCTAAAACATGTAGACGTCATGCTCAAAAGAAAATCACACGAAAAGATATGAAAATGACAAATGAGCAACTTATAACAGTTTCCAGCAGACAACATCACTTAGCACTCTTGCAACGATGATTAAGGCATCAAGATGAACTCAAACAAGCATGCCACAGTGGAATTAAATGTAAATCATCTCACAATGAACACTTTGATATATTACATGCACGAAATGGAGCAACGAACGAGAAGTTACGGCACGATGAATATGGCATTAGAATGCAAAAATTACGGGGACTTGGTAAAAAACGGGTATGAGTGTGTAGTAACTAAAGCGTGCACTGAGCGGGGGTTGCGGGGGCTCGCTCACCTAGCGGGCTGCGGCCCAGGTAGGCGGAGGAGGCGGCCTTGCAGGCCGGTGCTGCTGGGCCGGGGAGGAGCTGCGGCCCACGAGGCTGGCTGGAGCTCGTCCTCCTCCTCCATCCCGCCTGGATCGAGCGAGGCAGGGGACGGCAGCGACCATGGTGGCGCAGGGAGGGTCTTCGTCGATGAGGCCGATCGGCCGCCGGCCGGGACGGGTCGCGGGAGCCTTCTTCGGTCGGGATCTGTCCTGATCCGGACGCGGGGCGGCGGCGAAGGCGGATGGCGGCGGCGCAGCGAGCTTGGGCGGCGCGCGAGGCGATGAAGGCGGCGGCGGAGGCGCTCCTCACCAGGGCGGCGGCTGCGCTCGCTGGTACGGCAGCCGGGCGGCAAGGTGGAGGCGTGGACGGGGCGGCACTGGAGCGGGACTCGGCCCCTGGCCGTTCTAGATCGGGAGCGGGAGGCGCGGGCGCGTCCGGGCTGCGGCGGCGGAGATCCGGGCCTGAGCGGGCTCTAGATGGGCCCGGCGGGCCGGCACAGAGGAGACGGCAGTGGAGCGATGTGGCGAGCTCCGGTTGGCTGCGGGCGGCGGTGGACATGTCTGGGCGGTGGGAGGGTGTGTCCGGCGGCGCGAGGAGGAAGATTGCTAGGGTTCAACCGCGCATTTGAGGAGGGGGAGGTGTTTATATAGGTAGAGGGAGCTAGGAGTGTCCAAAGGGGGAGCGGTTTTTGCCCACACGATCACGATCCAACGACCGAGAGCATGGAGGGGGTTTAGATGGTCTAGTGGGCTGTGATGAAGGGGGGCTGGGCTGCAAAGAGAGAGGGGTTACAGGTTAACCGTTAGGGCGTCAAACGACCTCCAAATGGAATGAAAATTGACAGGCGGTCTACCTACTCTATAACAACACCACACGCCAAGTTTCATCCCATTCCGAGAACATTTTATATGCCACTCACGAAACGAGGCCTGAGAGGTGCAACGGGTGTGTGTGAGAGTGTCGGATCGTGAAACGGACCTCGAGGAAAAGGCCAGATGCAAGTTTTGAAAACATGAGGACGCAAAGCAGATGATGACATGGCAAAATGCAACATGCAAGCACATGACATGGCAAAGACGGCGAATAACTGGAAGACACCTGGCGCATCGGATCCAGGGCGTTACAACTCTCCTCCACTAACAAGAGATCTCGTCCCGAGATCTTAGGACCGAGAAGGAAGAGAAAAGAGTATGAGGTGAAACAAGAGCGAAGAGAGAAATTGAACAATGTCGAGAGCACTCGAGCAGAAAAGAGTAATGTTGAATATGACAAGGAGCAAAAACTCAAGGAATAAGATAGACTTTGAAACCACTCCGGTTAGAATAAGATAGAAAAGGAATAATAACGAAGGAATATAGGCAGCACACCGACTGAACATGGAAAGAATAGAACATGAACTTGAGAAGATGGAATATTACTTGACGAGAGGAACAACACAACGCCTCCGGAAGAATTGAAATAGTGGAATGAAAAGAATAGAGAAGAACATGAGACTTATACCACGAATGAAATAGAAAGCAACCTTAGAAGGAAGGATTGAACATAATTGTTGAGAAAATCAACAACGAACAGAATAAGCTTGTTGTGGACTTATGGATAACATCTCAAAATTATGAGGTGATCGCCGACCACAAGCTTAAAAGATTACATAGCTGAGGAGAATGAAGAGATAAACTCCATTTCAAAAGACTACGGAGAATTAATTGCACTTCGAGAGGCAAGAAGGAAAGATACTTGAGCTCCTCCAAAAGAATCTTGATGAACACTTGAAGAATGGATTAAATCCTTACGACCCACCATAAGAACTCCGGTAACAAAAGGATGACGAGATAAAATTGAAGGATGGAAGGGATAAGATTAAAGCTTTGCGATGGTTCCAATGGAGGTTCCGACGAGATGGTCGAGGAAGCTTTGAACTCCGGGAAAGAAAAGATGAAAACACTTTGAACTGAGAATGTGATAAGATGAACAAACTTCGAAAAGAAGAGATTAATCCCCTTGAAGAAGGAAGAATAAGGACTATGTTATGCTTATCCTCACCAATTTAAATTGATGAGAAACAATAGATTTGCATACTACTTATTCTCGTTGAAGGAGATTACAGGGAGATATAGCGCAAAAACTTGGGGGGGGGGGGTCTTCATAAGCCGCCGGTAGGATTTGGAAAGAAGGAATTAATTGATATGATTACAAATGAAAAGGGATCTTGAACAAACCACCGTTAGAAATGAAAATGAATGAAGAAAAGAGAATGAATCGTCGGGAAGAATTAGAAAAGCACGAAGATACTTGAGGAAATCAAGATGCAAGAGAATGAAGAGATCATGAACTTATTAAAGAATGCTTGAACGATGCACCGGTACAAATATAGGAATGAACGGAGCTGAAAACTTGGAACAAAGAAATATTCCAAAAAGATGGCCTCCGGATGATCGAGACGGAAAACAACTCCTGAAATACTCCGGATGGATGAATTGAATTGCACGACTAGAAACAATTTGATAGCATAACATCAAGCTAGCACCGCGAATCTCCGGGAGAACGGACAAGATTTAAGAGAAATTCTTCTTCGGTCTTCAAATGTTTAGAATGACGATGAGAAACAACATCAAAATTTGTTGAGATACTCCGGGGAACAAAAAAACTAAGAGGTTGAGCCAACAGTGAAAATGATTTGAAATCGATCTTGGAAAAGCATCTGACTGATGAAATTCATACTGACGTCAAACTTCGAAAAGGATTTGAGAATAACTCCGGGGAAATTAGAAGAGTCAGGTAAGATCCTGGGAAAAGACCTGTGGGTTAGGGCCCACTGAAAAGAAACATCGTTGAGAGGAATTGAAGAAGAGACGATGCACCGGAACGATTGAAAAATTTGAATAAGGTGACAACCTCGAAATAATTGACTGCAGACATGAATCTTCTGAGATGTCTTCAGCACTCCGGAACGGTTGAATAACGAGAGGTGAATGAGCAAAGGAAAACACTTGAGCCAAGGAAAGGAATATGATCAACCCGGGAAACATGAATTGACTCCACTGAAAAGAAAACGAGACAAACGATGATTAACTAGATGAGAATTCACCGGTTGACACAATTGAGGAAAGACTGAAGAGGCTCCGCATGAATGAAATTGATGCTCGGATAGAGGCTCAGACTCCGGGAAGAAAAAGGGTGGGAGGGCGGGAAAAACACAGGCAACTGGAACAATGAATAATTGAATACAAAGCGCCGGTTGAAATATTTGAGGAGAGAATGCAAAGGCTTCGCACAAGTAGGATGGATACTCGACTATGGACTCCGGTTACGAGAAGAAGAAGGGTGGGCGGGTGGGAAAACAAGAACAACTTCACATGGAGGAACAACATCAGTTGAAAAGAGATGAGGATTGATCTCCTAAAAGACAAAGAGGTTCGAGTCGACTTGACGAGAAATGCACCAGACAAAAGAGGATGGACAACGAACGAAAAACACCTAGGCGATCCTAGAAAAAAATTTGAAGGGGAAGAGAAGTAAGTCGAAACACCTACGTCAAGATTTCTCACTAGAACGACGAAGGGACTGAGGAGTAAAAAGAAGTCCTACTCTCCGATATAACTAGACTCCGAAAAACTTTTCTTCTAGACTCAACATCGGCCAAACTATATGATCAATCAAGGGGGCTCCTATGGTCGGTCGAGGCTCTGGTACCAACTTGTCACGCCCAATATGCGACCCTATCCTAAAGGAACTCGAAGGTCCCACCAAGGATAGAAGAGCATATTGGAGACGCTTTTGCAAGCTGGATATCATTGCATCCTACCATTACATAATAGTTGGGGATACAAATAAGAGGCATACAATGCCACATGAATACAACAACATCATACATAAGAGCAACATCTGACTACGGACGAAACTCAAACAGAAACTGAACGACATCCACCCTGCTAACCCAGGCTGCCGACATGGAACCTATCCCCTGAACGACGAAGCAGAAGAAGAACTCAAAACAAGCAAGCATCGCTCTCGCGTCATGATCATCGCATTACCGGTACCTGCAACTGTTGTTGTAGTAATCTGTGAGCCACGAGGACTCAGCAATACCATAACCATGGGTATCAAGACAAGCAAAGCTTAATGGGAATGTAAAGGATAAGTGGTGAGGTTGCAGCAGCGTCTAAGCATATATGGTGGCTAACATACGCAAATAAGAGTGAGAAGAGAAGCAACGCAATGGTCGAGAAGCTAGAAATGATCAAGAAGTGATCCTGAAACTACTTACGTTCATACATAACCCAAACCGTGTTCACTTCCCGGACTCCACCAAAAAGAGACCATCACGGCTACACACGCGGTTGATGCATTTTAATTAAGTCAAGTGTCAAGTTCTCTACAGCCGGACATTAACAAATTCCCATCTGCCACATAACCGCCGGCACGGCTTCCGAAAGTTTAAACCCTGCAGGGGTGTCCCAACTTAGCCCATTATAAGCTCTCACGACCAACGCAAGATATTCCTTCTCCCGGGAAGACCCGATCAGTCTCGGAATCCCGGTTACAAGGCATTTCGACAATGGTAAAACAAGACCAGCAAGACCGCCCAAATGTGCCGACAAATCCCGGTAGGAGCTGCACATATCTCGTTCTCAGGGCACACCAGATGGGCAAGACGTCAAGTTGGCATAGACCCTGGTTGCCCAGGGGCGTCGGATATCGCCCGGTTCGGACCAACACTTAGAGAAGCACTAGCCCGGGGGGGTTAAAAATAAGATGACCCTCAGGAGCGCGACTCCCAAGGGAAAAAAGGCTTAGGTGAGGCAAATGTAAAACCAAGGTTGGGCCTTGCTGAAGGAGTTTTATTCAAAGCGAACTGTCAAGGGGTTCCCATACACGCAGCCGCGTAAGAACGCAAAATCAAGGAACATAACACCGGTATGACGGAAACTAAGGTGGCAAGAGTGGAACAAAACACCAGGCATAAGGCCGAGCCTTCCACCCTTTACCAAGTATATAGATGCATTAATTAAATAAGAGATATTGTGATATCCCAACATAATCCTGTTCCAACATGGAGCAATCTTCAACTATCGAGAAGAACGAGTCCTGCTAGGAAGAAGAACGAGTCCATGAAGAAGATGAACGGATGAAGATGAACCAAGCGTAGTCGAACGAATCCTCACGATCGCAACGAAACCGGAACTATCAAGAAGCACAACTGGAAAGAAGCAATCAACAAGGTAAACACACAACACATAAACATGGCATGATGCTCAATCAAGTATGATGCATGACCAGGCTAAATGAAGCTACTCATGGCAAGAGATGATGCATACAATAGTAACACATCAAAGCAAGTTTAAATGAGGCCGGAAACAACATATAACAATTCCGGTAAGTCCTCATATGCAAATTTTAAAGTTGGTCCAGATCTGAAGAAAACATTATGTTAAAGTGGTTAAACGTCAATTTAAAGAGCACCAAGACAATCTACACGAATTTCTAGGCAAGTTATATATGAGTTCATTTAATTCGGAGCTACGGCTTGGAAGATATGAGCAACTCAAGTTAAGCATGACCTTGATGCAAAATGCACTCAAACATCAAGTCAACACCCCACAACATGGATGAAACAAGATAATATCAGACTACATGCAAAACCAAGCAAGTTTCATATAGAGCACACTCAAAACGGAGCAATGGTTCAACACACACATGAAACAAGTTTAAAGGACAAGTTGTCCAAAACAGCAACTAGGCATTTTACGAGCATCAAAACAACATGCTAGAGCCACTCAACATGAAAACAAAAGGAATGGACATGACGTACAGGTAAAGCATAACAAAACATGAACACTGAGCTATGTCTAGAAACCACTAGAACATGCTGAAAAGGACATGGCAAGATTGCAATTATTAACAGTTTCACAAACTTGGCAGAAATTCATTGGACATGGCAGAAGTAACATCAGGTTGCAATATTTAGAGCTAGCAAAAATCATGTTACTTCAAGCTATCATGGCAAACTAAGTCATGGAATGCTAGTACTGAAAGCACCTAACAAAACTTCCTTACTGAACTTATTCCAAAGATCAACCGAAAAGACGGTAGCATCCATGCAAAATGGCAAATGATATGACAGATTCAGACGGTGAAAATAACAGTACATGGCAGGAACAACGACAAGTAGGCATGTTGGTGAGCTTGTCCAAATCACCACAGAGCATATCATGGCATGTGAAGTCAATCAACAGTAATATGGCATAATTATGAAGCTAAGCATGGCAAGAGAAAGTCCATAGGGTACATAGAACACTAGTTATTCATATGGGAAAACTGAACTTAAAGTTAATAGGCTGACAGCAACATTATTTAGCAATTTGAGAGCAAGATTACAACAAGCTAAGACGGGCTATAAATGCAACCAAGGACATGGATGGATATATCATAGCATGTATAACAAAACATCCTTAGTCAACATCTCCATATTATGCATAGAGTGACTTGTAGAAGCAGGTTCACATAGCATCACAACGTAACAGGAAAAAGACGGCAAAATCAGTCACAGAAATCAGCAAACATCATGGAGGCTACCTTGCAAGCTAGTTCAATCAACACATGGCATATCATGAAGAGTGAATTGCCCCACAGCAAAGATGACATTAATATGCTCTTAAAACATGTAGACGTCATGCTCAAAAGAAAATCACACAAAAAGATATGAAAATGACAAATGAGCAAGTTATAACAGTTTCCAGCAGACAACATCACTTAGCACTCTTACAACTATGATTAAGGCATCAAGATGAACTCAAACAAGCATGCCATAGTGGAATTAAATGTAAATCATCTCACAATGAACACTTTGATATATTACATGTACGAAATGGAGCTATGAACGAGAAGTTACGGCATGATGAATATAGCATTAGAATGCAAAAATTACGGGGACTTGGCAAAAAACGGGTATGAGCGCGGAGTAACTAAAGCATGCACTGAGCGGGGGTTGTGGGGGCTCGCTCACCTAGCGGGCTGTGGCCCAGGTTGGCGGAGGAGGCGACCATGCAGGCCGCTGCTCCTGGGCCGGGGAGGAACTGCGGCCCACGAGGCTGGCTGGAGCTCGTCCTTCTCCTTGATCCCGCCTGGATCGAGCGAGGCAGGGGACGGCGGTGACCATGGTGGCGCAGGGAGGGTCTTCGTCGGCGAGGCCGGTCGGCTGCCAGCAGGGACAGGTCGCGGGAGCCTGCTCCGGCCGGGATCTGGCCAGATCCGGACGCAGGGCGGCGGCGAAGGCGGAAGGCGAAGGCGCAGCGAGCTTGGGCGGCGCGCGGGGCGATGAAGGCGGCGTCGGAGGCGCTCCTAACCAGGGCGGCGGCGGTGCTCGCCGGCGCGGCAGCTGGGCGGCGAGGTGGAGGTAGGGATGGGGCAGCGCTGGAGCAGGACTCGGCCCCTGGCCGTTCCAGATCGAGAGCGGGAGGCGCGGGCGCGTCCAGGCTGCGGCGGCGGAGATTCGGGCCCGGCGGGCCGGCGCGGAGGAGACGGCGGTGGAGTGATGTGGCGAGCTCCGATTGGCTGTGGACGGCGATGGACATGTCCAGGCGGTGGGAGGGTGTGTCCGTCGGCGCGAGGAGGAATATTGCTAGGGTTCAACCACGAATTTGAGGAGGGAGAGGTGTTTATATAGGTAGAGGGAGCTAGGAGTGTCCAAATGGGGAGCGGTTTTCACCCACACGATCACGATCCAATGACAGAGAGCATGGAGGGGGGTTAGGTGGGCTAGTGGGCTGTGATGAAGGTGGGCTGGGCTACAAAGAGAGATGGGTTACACGGTTAACCGTTAGGGCATCAAACGACCTCCAAATGGAACAGAAATTGACAGGCGGTCTACCTACTCTATAACAACACCGCACGCCAAGTTTCATCCCATTCCGAGAATGTTTTATATGCCACTCACGAAAGGAGGCCTGAGAGGTGCAACGGGTGCGTATGAGAGTGTCGGATCGTGAAATGGACTTCGGGGAAAAAGGTCGGATGCAAGTTTTGAAAAACATGAGGACGCAAGCAGATGATGACATGGAAAAATGCAACACGCAAGCACATGACATGGCAAAGACGGCGAATAACTGGAAGACACCTGGCACATCGGATCCGGGGCATTATACTTTAACACAAGTATCTCTCAAATTCACAACTACTCTACTAGCATGACTCTAATATCACCATCTTCATATCTCAAAAGAATCATAAAGAATCAAACTTCTCATAGTATTCATTGCACTTTATATGAAAGTTTTTATTATATCCATCTTGGATGCCCATCAAATTAGGACTAATTTTGTAACCAAAGCAAATTACCATGCTGTTCAAAAGGACTCTCAAAATAATATAAGTGAAGTATGAGAGATCAGTAATTTCTATAAAATAAAACCACGACAGTGCTCCAAAAAGATATAAGTGAAGCACTAGAGCAATATTGTCTAGCTCAAAAGATATAAGTGAAGCACATAGAGTATTCTAATAAATTCCGATTCATGCGTGTCTCTACCAAAAGGTGTGTACAACAAGGATGATTGTGTTAAACTAAAAAACAAAGACTCAAATCATACATGATGCTCCAAGCAAAACACATATCATGTGGTGAATAAAAATATAGCCTCAAGTAAAGTTACCGATAGACGAAGAGGAAAGAGGGGATGCCTTACGGGGCATACCCAAGCTTAGGCTTTTGATTGTCCTTGAATTTTACCTTTTGGTGCCTTGGGCATCCCCAAGCTTAGGCTCTTGCCACACCTTATTCCCAAATCCATCAAATCTTTACCCAAAAACTTGAAAACTTCACAACACAAAACTTCAACAGAAAATCTCATGAGCTCCGTTAGTATAAGAAAATAAACCACCACTTTAAGGTAATGTAATTAACTCATTATTTATTTATATTGGTGTTAAACCTACTGTATTCCAACTTCTCTATGGTTCATACCCCCCGATACTACTCATAGATTCATCAAAATAAGCAAACAACACACGAAAAACAGAATCTGTCAAAAACAGAACAGTCTGTAGCAATCTATAACTTTTGAATACTTTTGTAACTCTAATAATTCTGAAATAAATTGGTGGACGTGAATATTTTTTCTATTAATCATCTGCAAAAAGAATCAACCTAAAACCACTCTTCTATAAAAAATGACAGCTATTCTCGTGAGCAAGTGCAGCATAGGACTGCCTTGGAGCAAGTGTAGTTGGATGGTACATGCTGTTGGGAATCCATATCCTACGCTTCTGCGAGGGCGGGCCCGAAGATGAGCCCATGTCTCGGTTGCGCCTGTAAGAGCTTTGGTGTTCCTGCAGACTAGTTTCGACCTTGATGGCCTTATTCACCAAGGTAGTTGCTACGTCTTGAGCTTGCATTCGTTTTCCTTGAAGAGGAAAGGGTGATGCAGCAATAGTAGCGTAAGTATTTCCCTTAATTTTTGAGAACCAAGGTATCAGTCCAGTAGGAGGCTCCTCAAAAGTCCCATGCACCTACACAAACAAGCAAAGAACTCACAACTATGGACCCGAAGGTCTGTGGTAAACTACTCACAACTCATCGGAGGGGCTATGGTGTTGATGTAGAAGCCCTCCATGGTTGATCCCCCTCCGGCGGAGCGCCGGCGAAGGCTCCAACATGGGATCTCGCGGATACAGAAGGTTACGGTGGTGGAAATTGTGTTTCATTGGCTCCCTGGATGTTTTCGGGGTACGTAGGCTTATATAGGAGGAAGAAGTACGTCGGTGGCCGCCCGAGGGGCCCATGAGACAGGGGGCGCGCCCTGTAGGGGGGGGCGCCCTACCCTCTCGTGGACACCTCAGTTATTTCTTGACTTGCACTCCAAGTCCTCTAGATCACGTTCGTTCCAAAAATCATGCTCCCGAAGGTTTCATTCCGTTTGGACTCCATTTGATATTCCTTTTCTTCGAAATACTGAAATAGGCAAAAACAACAATGCGGGCTGGGCCTCCGGTTAGTAGGTTAGTCCCAAAAATGATATAAATGTGTAAAATAAAGCCCATAAACATCCAAAATGGGTAATATAATAGCATGAAACAATCAAAAATTATAGATACGTTGGATACGTATCAAGCATCCCCAAGCTTAATTCCTACTCGTCCTCGAGTAGGTAAATGATAAAAACAGAATTTTTGATGTGGAATGCTACCTAGCATAATTCTCAATGTAATTTTCTTTATTGGGGCATGAATGTTCAGATCCAAATGATTCAAAATAAAAGTTCATATTGACATAAAAATAGTGATACTTCAAGCATACTAATCAAAGTAATCATGTCTTCTCAAAATAACATGGCCAAAGAAAGTTATCCCTACAAAATCATATAGTCTGGCTGTTGCTCTATCTTCATCACACAAAGTATTTAATATGCACAACCCCGATGACAAGCCAAGAAATTGTTTCATACTTTAATAATCTCAAACTTTTTCAACTTTCACGCAATACATGAGCGTGAGCCATGGACATAGCACTATATGTGGAATAGAATGGTGGTTGTGGAGAAGACAAAAAGGAGAAGATAGTCTCACATCAACTAGGCGTATCAACGGGCTATGGAGATGCCCATTAATAGATATCAATGTGAGTGAGTAGGGATTGCCATGCAACGGATACACTAGAGCTATAAATATATGAAAGCTCAACAAAAGAAACTAAGTGGGTGTGCATCCAACTTGCTTGCTCACGAAGACCTAGGGCATTTTGAGGAAGCCCATCATTGGAATATACAAGCCAAGTTCTATAATGAAAAATTCCCACTAGTATATGCAAGTGACAACATAGGAGACTCTCTATCATGAAGATCATAGTGCTAACTTGAAGCACAAGTGTGGAAAAAGAGATAGTAGCATTGTCCCTTCTTTTTCTCTCATTTTATATTTTTCTTTCTTTCTTTTTCTTTCTTTTTCTTTTGCTTTTTTTCTTTGGCCTTTCTTTTTTTCTTTTAGGCCTTTCTCTTTTTTTTTCTTTTTGTAAAGTCTGAAGTCTCATCCCGACTTGTGGGGGAATCATAGTCTTCATCATCCTTTCCTCACTAGGACAATGCTCTAATAATGAAGATCATCACACTTTTATGGATTTACAACTCAAGAATTACAACTCAAAGCTAGAACAAGATATGACTCTATATGAATGCCTCCAGCGGTGTACCGGGATATGCAATGAATCAAGAGCGACATGTATGAAAATTATGAAGGTGGCCTTGCCACAAATACGATGTCAACTACATGATCATGCAAAGAGCAATATGACAAAAGTAATGCGTGTCATATGAATGGAACGATGGAAAGTTGCATGGCAATATATCTCGGAATGGCTATGGAAATGCCATAATAGGTAGGTATGGTGGCTGTTTTGAGGAAGGTATATGGTGGGTATATGGTACCGGCGAAAGTTGCACGGCACAAGAGAGGCTAGCAATGGTGGAAGGGTGAGAGTGCGTATGATCCATGGACTCAACATTAGTCAAAAGAACTCATGTACTTATTGCAAAAATCTAGAAGTCATCAAAAACAAAGTACTACGCGCATGCTCCTAGGGGGATAGATTGGTAGGAAAATACCATCGCTCGTCGCCGACCGCCACTCATAAGGAAGACAATCAATAAATAAAAGTGTGCTCCAACTTCAACACAAAGCGATTCACCATACGTGCATGCTACGGGAATCACAAACCTCAACACAAGTATTTTTCATAATCACCTCAACTAGCATGTCTTTAATATCACTACCTTCATATCTCAAAACAGTTATCAAGTATCAAATTGATCATAGCATCCAATTCACTTTCTATGATAGTTTTTATTATACCCAACTTGGGTGCTCATCATTCTAGGACCAAATTTGTAACCATAGCAAATACCATGCTGTTCTAAAAGACACTCAAAATAATATAAGTGAAGCATGAGAGACTAGCAATTTGTTCAAAATTAATCCACCGCCGTGCTCTAAAAGATATAAGTGAAGCACTAGAGCAAAAACTATCAAGCTCAAAAGATATAAGTGAAGCACATAGAGTATTCTAACAAATTCTAATCAAGTAGGCTTCTCCCAAAAGGTGTGTACAGCAAGTATGATTGTGGTAAACTAAAAATAAAAGACTAATATAATACATGACGCTCCAAGCAAAACACATATCATGTGGCGAATAAAAATATAGCTCCAAGTAAAGTTACCAATGAACGAAGACAAAAGAGGGGATGCCTTCCCGGTGCATCCCCAAGCTTAGGCTTTTGGCTATCCTTGAATATCTTGGGGTGCCATGGGCATCCCCAAGCTAAGGCTCTTGCCACTCCTTCTTCCATAGTCCATAAAAGCCTTACCGAAAACTTGAAACTTCACAACACAAAACTCAACAGGAAATCTTATAAGCTCCGTTAGTGAAAGAAAACAAAACCACCACATAAGGTACTATAATGAACTAATTCTTTATTTAATTTGGTGTTAAACCTACTATATTCCAACTTCTCTATGGTTTATAAACTATTTTACTAGCCATAGATGCATCAAAATAAGCAAACAACCCACGAAAAACAGAATCTTTCAAAAACAGAACAGTCTGTAGCAATCTGTAACTAACGCAAACTTGTGGAACTCTAAAAATCCTACCAAAATAGGAAGTCCTGGAAAATTTGTCTATTGATCAGCAGCAAAAAGAATCAACGCAAAATCACGTTTCTGTGATTGAACAAAACTAAATTCGTGTGCGCAAAGTTTCTGTTTTTCAGCAGAATCAAATCAACTATCATCATAGGTTATCCTATAGGTTCTACTTGGTACAAACACTAATTAAAAGATAAAAACACATCTAAATAGAAGGTAGATGCAAGATTTATTACTAAACAGGAACAAAAACAAAAAACACAAAGAAAATTCGGTTGCCTCCCAACTAGCGCTATCGTTTAATGCCCCCTAGCTAGGCATAAACGCGAAGATAGATCTAAGTAGTGCCATCTTTGGCACTAAATTCATAAGTAGCTCGCATGATAGATTCATAAGGTAATTTGACTTTATTTCTTGGAAAGTGCTCCATGCCTTTCTTTAATGGAAATTGGAATCTAATATTCCCTTCCTTCATATCAATAATCACACCAATCGTTCTAAGGAAAGGTCTACCAAGAATAATAGGGCAAGAAAGATTGCAATCTATATCAAGAACGATAAAATCTACGGGCACCAAATTTCTATTTGCAACAATGAGAACATCTTTGATCCTTCCCATTGGCTTTTTAATGGTGGAATTCGCAAGGTGCAAATTTAAAGAGCAATCATCAAGATCATGGAAACCTAGAATATCACATAAAGTTTCCGGAATCGTGGAAACACTAGCACCAAAATCACACAAAGCAAAACACTCATGATCTTTAATTCTAATCTTTATAGTAGGTTCCCACTCATCATTAAGTTTTCTAGGTATAGAAACTTCCAAATTAAGTTTTTCATCATAAGATTGCATCAAGGCATCAACGATATGTTTGGTAAAAGCTTTATTTTGACTATAAGCATGAGGAGAATTAACAACGGATTGCAACAAGGAAATACAACCTTCTAAATAACAATTATCATAATCAAATTCCTTGAAATCCTAGATAGTGGGTTCAATACTATTTAAAGTCATGACCTCTCCAATCCCACTTTTACCAAATATAGCATCAAGATCTAAAAACTCCGAATTCTTGGGACGCCTTCTAGGTAAAGTTGACTCATCTTCAGTCCCATAATTATCAAGATTCATATTGCAAAACAAAGATCTAATAGGAGACGCATCATAAACTTTGAGATCTTCATCATTATTTTCATGGAAACTAGAAGAACACGCTTTTATAAAACAATCTTTTTTAGCACGCAATCTAGCGGTTCTTTCCTTGCACTCATCAATGGAAATTCTCATGGCTTTGAGAGACTCATTGATATCATGCTTAGGAGGAGAAGGTCTAAGTTTAAGAGAATCAACATCAAGCGAAAGTCTATCAACGTTTCTAGCCAAATCATCAACTTTGAGCAATTTTTCTTCAAGCAAAGCATTAAAATTCTTTTGAGAGATCATAAATTCTTTCACACTATTCTCAAAATCAGAGGGCATGTTATTAAAATTACCATAGGAATTTCCATAATTATTAGAGGGATTACTAGGGAACGGTCTAGCATTAAAGTTTCCTCTATAAGCATTGTTTCCAAAACTATTCCTACCAACAAAATTCACATCCATAGATTCATTATTATTCTCAATCAAAGTAGACAAAGGCATATCATTGGGATCAAGAGGAGTATTTTTAGTACCAAATAACTTCATAAGTTCATCCATCTTTCCACTCAAAACATTGATTTCTTCTATAGCATGCATTTTTTACTAGAAGATCTTTCGGTGTACCATTGAGAATAATTAGCCATAATATTATCAAGAAGTTTTGTAGCATCTCCTAACGTGATTTCCATAAACGTGCCTCCCATGGTCGAATCTAAGAGATTTCTAGAAGCAAAGTTCAAACCGGCATAAAAAATTTGTATGATCATCCATAAATTCAAACCATGAGTAGGGCAATTGTGAATCATCAATTTTATTCTTTCCCAAGATTGGGCAACATGCTCATGATCAAGTTGTTTAAAATTCATAATATCGTTCCTAAGAGTGATATTAGCGGGAGGAAAATACTTAGAGATAAAAGCATCTTTGCACTTGTTCCAAGAATCAATACTATTTTCAAGCAAAGACGAAAACCAAACTTTAGCACGATCTCTAAGTGAAAACGGAAATAACTTCAATTTAACAATATCTTTATCCATATCTTTCTTCTTTTGCATATCACACAAATCCACAAAGTTGTTTAGATGAGTAGCGGCATCTTCCCTAGGAAGGCCGGCAAATTGATCTTTCATGACAAGATTCAGCAAAGCAGTATTGATTTCACAAGACTCAACATCATTAACAGGAGCAATCGGAGTACTAAGAAAATCATTATTATTGGTATTGGAGAAATCACACAGTTTGGTATTATCTTGTGCCATGGCAACAAGTAATCCAACACACAAGCAAACAGAAAAAGGCAAGCGAAAGAGAGAGGAGGAGATTGGGAAAGAGAGGGCGAATAAAACGGCAAGGGTGAAGTGGGGGAGAGGAAAATGAGAGGCAAATGGCAAATAATGTAAATGCGAGGGAGATGAGTTTGTGATGGGTACTTGGTATGTCTTGACTTGAGCAAAGACCTCCCCGGCAACGGCGCCAGAAATCGCACGTTGGCGGGAGGTCAAATCTTGACTTGACTTGGTGGAAGCCTCCCCGGCAACGGTGCCAGAAATCCTTCTTGCTACGTCTTGAGCTTGCGTTGGTTTTCCTTGAAGAGGAAAGGGTGATGCAGCAATAGTAGCGTAAGTATTTCCCTCAGTTTTTGAGAACCAAGGTATCAATCCAGTAGGAGGCTCCTCAAAAGTCCCACGCACCTACACAAACAAACAAAGAACTCGCAACCAATGCAATAAAGGGGTTGTCAATCCCTTCACGGCCACTTGCGAAAGTGAAATCTAATAGAGATAGTATGATAAGATAAATATATTTTTGGTATTTTATAAGATAGATGCAAAAAGTAAAGATGCAAATAAAAGTAGATTGAAAGCAAATATGATAAGAGATAGACCCGGGGGGCATAGGTTTCATTAGAGGCTTCTCTCAAGATAGCATAAGTATTACGGTGGGTGAACTAATTACTGTCGAGCAATTGATAGAAAAGCGAATAATTATGAGATTATCTAGGCATGATCATGTATATAGGCATCATGTCCGTGACAAGTAGACTGACTCCTGCCTGCATCTACTACTATTACTCCACACATCGACCGACTCCTGCCTGCATCTAGAGTATTAAGTTCATAAGAAGAGAGTAACGCCTTAAGCAAGATGACATGATGTAGAGGGATAAACTCATGCAATATGATATAAACCCATCTTTTTATCCTCGATGGCAACAATACAATGCGTGCCTTGCAGCCCTTTCTGTCACTGGGTAAGGACACCGCAAGATTGAACCCAAAGCTAAGCACTTCTCCTATGGCAAGAAAGATCAATCTAGTAGGCCAAACCAAACTGATAATTCGAAGAGACTTGCAAAGATAACTCAATCATACATAAAAGAATTCAGAGGAGATTCAAATATTTCTCATAGATAAACTTGATCATAAATCCACAATTCATCGGATCTCGACAAACACACCGCAAAAAGAGTTTACATCGAATAGATCTCCACAAGAGAGGGGGAGAACATTGTATTGAGATCCAAAAAGAGAGAAGAAGCCATCTAGATAATAACTATGGACCCGAAGGTCTGTGGTAAACTACTCACAACTCATCGGAGGGGCTATGGTGTTGATGTAGAAGCCCTCCATGGTCGATTCCCCCTCCGACGGAGCGCCGGCGAAGGCCCCAAGATGGGATCTCGTGGATACAGAAGTTTACGGTGGTGGAAATTGTGTTTCGTTGGCTCCCTGGATGATTTCGGGGTACGTAGGCTTATATAGGAGGAAGAAGTACGTCGGTGGCCGCCCGAGGGGCCCACGAGACAGGGGGGCGCGCCCTGTAGGGGGGCATGCCCTACCCTCTCGTGGCTACCTCGGCTGCTTCATGACTTGCACTCCAAGTCCTCTGGATCATGTTCGTTCCAAAAATCACGCTCCCGAAGGTTTCATTCCGTTTGGACTCTGTTTGATATTCCTTTTCTTCGAAATACTGAAATAGGCAAAAAAAACATCAATACGGGCTGGGCCTCCGGTTAGTAGGTTAGTCCCAAAAATGATATAAATGTGTAAAATAAAGCCCATAAACATCCAAAAGGGGTAATATAATAGCATGAAACAATCAAAAATTATAGATAGGTTGGAGACGTATCGGTGGTGAAATCGGCAAAGTCATGCACTAGCAATGCAAGCTTGATGTCAGCTTGTAGTCCATCACGGAACTTCTCCTGTTTGCGAGCATCAGTTGCAATGTCTTCTTCAGCATAGCGGGATAAGTCCAGAAACTCCCGCTGATAAGCTTCCACAGTTTTGTTGCCCTGGGTGAGGTTGCGGAACTCACGCTTCTTCCTGTCCATGATCCCCTGAGGAATGAAGCGGGCACGAAAGGCAGCTTGAAAGTCTGGCCAGGTGATGATTGTTCCAACTGGCAGAGTACGCTTGTGGCTGTCCCACCATTGAGTTGCTGGTCCCTTCAGGAAGAAGGAAGCAAAGGTGACATAGCTGGCGGGGGCTACACCAGCAGACTCCAGCTCATAGGTGATGTCACGGAGCCAGTCATCAGCATCCAGAGGCTGAGTTGAGCTGCGGTAGATGGTTGGGTTGAGATGCATGAAATCCTGTAGTTACTGGGGTTGGCTGTTGGTTCATATTGGGGCGAGGGAACTAAGCCATCATATTCTCCATGAACTGGCGATTCATCTCGAGCTGTTGGATCATACCAGCCATGTACTCAGGCGATGGTGGGCGTTGCCACCATGACCATGACCACCTGGTCTAACCATTCTGCTAATATATAACAGGGGTAGCTCAGCATTGAGAAATTTGCATAGACAAGAATCATTCATGATGAAGCATGCATAATGAAAGGAGCACGACAGATACTACATAGTAGTCGGCATAACTTACAAAAGGGGTCGGGCATAGAGTTCAGTACACAGAGTTCAGTACATAGACTAAGTCATCATAGGCAGCACGCAGGCTCTTGGCGAATGCATCTAATACTAATAAGCAAGACTACATCAGTCCCAGGAGGAACTGTGGAGGTAGTCGTAGCCCGACAGCTGGTAGTGAGGCAACGGATAGTCCTCCACACCAGCGGCCTGGGGGCCGCCGATACTCTGGTGTAGAACCCGACGCTCAAGTGGCAGAAGAGGACCAAGTGTGGGAGAGTAGCCTCCAACCTCTGGCCAACCGACACCGTGGGGCATCACGGTTCTGGCTGGGTAGATCGCAGAACATGGTAGCTGTCTAGATCGGACAAAGGGGTGCAACAACGTCAGAGCCCTGTAAAGGTGCTGACGAGTGGTGTACAACTCGTGGGAAAGAGCTCGGTTAGCTCGGTCCAGCCCATCAGCATGCAGAACCAGGTTCTGATGGTGGAAGGGCTCTCAGGTGATGGTGGAGTAGGCAGCAGTGTAGTATCCCTCCGCACCAACGTCAGATGCGATAGGAATGTGCTTGAAAGGGGAAGTGTCGAATGCCCGATACTCTCCATGAAGACATGTCAGAGCAGCATGAGTAGCATCGTGGACTGCCATCTCGATGGTCACTCCAACACCATGAGCGGTGTGCAGCACGGTAGTGGAGTCATACTCCCGACAGTAGAGGTGGACGATGGCACGGTACTGCTCCTGGTTAAATTACTGGTACTCCTCATAGACGGTGTACTCAGGGTGCCAGCGATAACCCAGATAGGTCATCATCTCGCCTAGCATAGCAGGCGATCCTGAGGCACCAATGGTCGCCGTGTGGCGCACGACCTGCCTCGCGGGTTCCATCTGAAAACAAAGATGTTTCAATGGAGCCAAATGACAATGTGGGTATTATTCAAAACACTACCCTACAGAATAACTATGGCTTATCCAACTTTGGGGTGAACGTGGTAACGGGATCCTAATGTTAGAGTTAGTAAATTCGTTTAACCCGAGTAGGAAAGACTTCAGAGCCCCAGAGTAAAGGTCGAGGAGTAAAAGATCCTAATACCACCCAATGGTGACATGGGCCCGTAAGGCACACAGCCAAGTTAGTAAAAGTTTTGTAGTGACTAGACTCGACTTCGGACAAGGAGTGTGGAAGAGAGATTCCTACAGTCAGTCGGCTCGGATACCAACTTGTGACGCCCCCGATTCAATCGTACACTAATCATACACGCAAACGTGTACGATCAAGATCAGGGACTCACGGGAAGATATTAAAACACTACTCTAAAAGTAAATAAGTCATACAAGCATCATATTACAAGCCAGGGGCCTCGAGGGCTCGAATACAGGTGCTCGACATAAACGAGTCAGAGGAAGCAACAATATCTGAGTACAAACATAAGTTAAACAAGTTGCCATAAGATGGCTAGCACAAACTGGGATACAGATCAAAAGAGGCGCATGCCTCCTGCCTGGGATCCTCCTAACTACTCCTGGTCGTCGTCAGCAGCCTGCACGTAGTAGTAGGCACCTGCAGTGTAGTAGGGGTTGTCGTCCACAGTGGCGTCTGGCTCCTGGGCTCCAATGTCTGGTTGCGGCATCCGAGAAGAAAAGGAAAGAGGGGGAAAAGAGGGAGCAAAGCAACCGTGAGTACTCATCCAAAGTACTCGCAAGCAAGGATCTACACTACATATGCATGGGTATATGTGTAAGAGGCAATATCGATGGACTGAACTGCAGAATGCCAGAATAAGAGGGGGATAGCTAGTCCTATCGAAGACTACGCTTCTGGCAGCCTCCGTCTTGCAGCATGTAGAAGAGAGTAGATTGAAGTCCTCCAAGTAGCATCGCATAGCATAATCCTACCCGGCGATCCTCCCCTCATCGCCCTATGGAAAAGCAATCACCGGGTTGTCTGTGGAACTTGTCTGGGTGTGTTTTATTAAGTATCCCGTTCTAGTTGTCATAAGGTCAAGGTACAACTCCGGGTCGTCCTTTTACCGAGGACACGGCTATTCGAATAGATAAACTTCCCTACGGGGGTGCACCACATAACCCAACATGCTCGATCCCCTTTGGCTGGACACACTTTCCTGGGTCATGCCCGGCCTCGAAAGATCAACACGTTGCAACCCCACCTAGGCACAACAAAGAGGTCAGCACGCCGGTCTAAATCCTATGCACGCAGGGGTCTAGGCCCATCACCCATTGCACATCTACACGTTGCGTACGTGGCCGGTGAGCAGACCTAGCCTCCCTTGTACAAGGGCAGGCATTCCAGTCTAACCCGGCGCGTGCCGCTTAGTCACTGACCTCAAGAAGGCTTTGGCTAATACCACGACGTCGAGTGCCCATAATTGTTCCTGCGTAGTTGGTTAGTGCATATAGGCCAGTGGCCAGACTCAGCTCAAATACCAAGATCTCGTTAAGCATGTTATTTTGAAGTAACCACGGACGTCGACCAGGGCCAGACCCACCTCTCACCTAGGTGGTCTCAACCTACCATGTCGCTCCGCCACAAAGATCCACACAGAGGGCTGTCGAGACAAATGTCCTTTCAGCCCCCAATCCGTGAATCACTCGCGAGTACTCAACGAGCCGACCAGACTTTAGTCACCATTAGTATAGTATGTATATATGTATAGTATATATGTATAGTATATACCCGTGATCACCTCCCGAGTGATCACGGCCCGATAGTATAGCAAGGTAGACTGACAACAATGTAGGGCCAATGATGATAAACTAGCATCCTATACTAAGCATTTAGGATTGCGGGTAAGGTATCAACGACTATAGCAACAATGACAGGCTATGCAACAGAATAGGAGTAACCGAACAGTAACATGCTACACTACTCTAATGCAAGCAGTAGAGAGAAGAGTAGGCGATATCTGGTGACCAAAGGGGGGGGCTTTCCTGGAAGCTAAACCGAGAAGGAGGGGTCGTCAACATCGTAGACGTACTGGGTATCGGCGGCGGCGGTCTCGGTGTCTAGCGAGAGAAGAGGGGGAAGAAACCATAAATACAAAAGCAAACATATGCATGATGATGCATGACATGATAATGAACGGTGCTTGGTGTGCCCTAACGCAGTAGTAGGTGATACCGGCGAAGGGGGGAAACATCCGAGAAAGTATTCCCGGTGTTTCACGTTTTCGGACAGATGAACCGGAGGGGGAAAGTTGCGTGTTTGCTATGCTAGGGATGTGTGGCGGACGAATGGACTGTGTATTCGGATTCGTCTCGTTGTTCTGAGCAACTTTCATGTAGAAAACATTTTCATCTGAGCTACGGTTTATTTTCTATGTTTTTCTAAAGTTTTAATCATTTTTAGAATTTTTTAATTATTTAAGTCTAACATTATCCACGATAGTGTCTGCTGATGTCAGCATGACGCAATGCTGAGGTCATCAGCCAACAGTGCGGTTGACTGGGTCAAATCTGGCCTGTGGGTCCAATGGGACCCACGTGCCATTGACTGGACTAACTAAACAGAGTTGGTTTAATCTAATTAACCTAATTAGTGGGTGGGGCCTACTGGTCAGTGAGTGTTTAGCACTTTAATTAACCAACTAACTAACTAACAGTTTATTTATTTATTTTAATTCATTTATTCATGCGAGACCCACATGTCATAGACACAGGGGGGCACATCAGCGTTGACCCAAGTCAACAGGTCAAAGGGGGCCCTGGGGCCACCAGTCAGTGGCCCAGGCGGTGCCATGTGGACGCCACGTCGGTCACCGGCCGGAGACGCGCCGGAGCTGACTCCGGCGAGCCAAACGCGGCGGCGCGGCTTGGGAGGGGCGCGGATTTCGCGCACAAGGGGTCTGCTGGCCTGTGGCCGGGCGCGCTCGACACGGCTCGGTGTCGCGCGTCGAATGGTGGTGGCCAGAGGGGTTGGAACAGACGGAGGCGAGTGTTTCGAGCTCTCCGGCGGGGAGGTGTTTCGGGCGAGCAACAACAACGGTGGTATAGAGCGAGTTCGGGCAAACCAGAGAGCGGGGCGATGCGCGCGAGCACAACGGCACGAGCCCGGGACCAAATGGTCACCGAACGACTGCCGGCGACGAGCGCGGGCGGCACGCGGACGGGAGCTCGAGAAAAGCGGTGCTATGGCGAGCTAGCGAACAAATGGAGAGGCTGGGGAGGATCTACGGGGCGCGGTGAGTGCAACCGGCACTGGCCCATGACCATTTGGTCATCGGAGACTCATCGGCGACGAGCTCCGCAGCGCTGCGTTCGGGCGCTTCGGCAGCAGCTAGCTAGGGCGCGCGAGAGAGCAAACAGGGAGTAGGAGATAGCGGAGCTCACCGAGCGGCACACACAGAGGTCGGTGAATGGTTTAGTAGCAGCAGAGGGTCATCGCCGAAGTTGGTGAAGAGCGGCGGTGACCGGAGATGTGGAAGAAGGGGAACCGATGCAGCAGCGCCTCCGAGCTCCAGCTGCAGCCACCGGTCGACGAGGAAGATGATGGCGGAGACGACGGACACGTTGGCAAGGCGAGGCGGTGGCTATGGCCGCGCGATTTACGGCGGCGGGTCCATGGCGGCATTCGGACGCGATGGGGAAGGGGAAGCAGCGAGGTGGATCGAGGGGAGGGGAGGCGCGGGGATCGAGAGGGAGAGCGGGGGTGAGTGGGAGGCGGGATTGAGGAGGCGGGGGAGGGCATGGCGGCCTTACCCCCTCCCGGCGTTGGTGCCGGCGAGGCGGTCGGGCAGGACGCGCCCCTGTTCCGACCCTGGTAGGGGGAACAGGGAAGGAGAGAGAGCGACCGGGGGAACAGGGAGTGGGCTGGGTCGGCCGGATGGGCCAGGTGGGTCGACCTGGCTGTGAGCTGGGCCGCCTGGTCCAGTGGGGGGGGGGTTGGCTGCCCTTTTATTTTTTTTGTATTTGTTTGTTTCTGGTTTTATTCTTTTTCTTTTTTTTTCTTTTTTGTTTTAATTCATTTTAAGTATTTAGACATTTTCTAAAAATGTGTTTACTTCACCATAATTACTTATGCAATAATTGGCACAGTCCGAACATTTTTGTTTTAATGTTAGAAAACTTTGGTTGTTTGCCATATTTTGAATTTGATTTTTGAACCGGTTTTGAACTAATGAGAGATTAGCAACAGTAATGGAGGTGACGTGGCATCATTAGCAGAGTTTCACTGTAGCTTAATTATCCGGGCGTAACAGTCGGCCCTTTTTGAAGAGAGTACTAAATAACTTTGATGTGTCCCGTCAACTCGATGAGAAGATTCCTTACTACGCCTTCTCCCTCGCGAATGCGTGCGCGGTGGCTCGCAGCACGAGGAGAAACTTTTGCTTACAAGCGGTGGACGTGCAGCACTTCATTTGGTGTCAGATTGCCAGAAGAACAACTGTAGTACCATCATTATTGTTCAACTTCTAGAAGAGAAGAACAAACAAGTGCAAGGTCACCTACTAACCTAGTACAACAGTATACTATAGCCAAAGCTGGTCCACCTTTTTAGAGCATGGTTAATTAATATAGGCGGATCTTGCAGCAACACATCATTTAGAGCAAGTACTCTCTTCGTAGGAACAAATGAAGTGAAAAAAAAAGTTGGAGCGGATGCTAGATTGCCAATTAAAACATGATTACATAGGAAACAAATTATTTCCAACAAAACATTCTACAAATACTAAAGTTTTCATCACACAACAAATAACAAGCAATGAAATGAACTTCAGCTCAACAAATCCTCGGCGTTGGAAAAGCTTGCTTCGAACCATAGGTGCTCTGGGAAGGGCTAGCTATTGTCAATATCGAGAGCAACGCAGGACTGATCATCCAGGCTGAAGCGGCATATATCAGAACCAGGGTAGGGAACCACCGCAATGTCTGAGGTATAGATAAAATTGCGTCTCATAAATGGTAGTAACATTGTGTCAACAACAGCTGGATTGCCTTTCACCATCATTGGATAGTTTTTTCCAAGGAAGAGCGAGTTTTCTCCAAGATTATCAATACTGACCCAGGGAGAAGGTGTTGCCGCTAGCACACTAGTATCCATCCCGAATACTCTTCAATAGTGTTGGAATAGGTCCGGAGAGGGCGGCCATGGGAGACAACACGTGCTCCCTTAGTAGTAACAATCTCAGTGCACTGTATACAGACAAGAAGAGGTGATCCATTGGAATTAGTTGCCAGGCGCCACTAAGTATATAGGTTCTTCTCGTCCTCATGCTCGTGATCATCACCATCGTCATCTCCCCCTTGGTTATAAAATTTTTCAAGTATAGGTGGTGGAATGTTCATAGGACCTTGGAAACACAAGAATTTTAATTAATAAAGGGAAACTTGCTAATCCGCATGCATGTGGATGAAACAACTATAATTATGGTGGAAGACAAACGTACCGAAACCACGAGGATGCAATGCAAAAACAGTGCCACGAGTGGTGGCAGCAAACACAAGACGCTCGTATGCAATTGCATCATAGTACTCATCCATGTACAAAAATTGATTTTTGAGCAATATCCATGGACGAGCCGTGGAACATTAACGATGGCAACAAGCTTGTCAAAGAAAGCAACAACTTCATAGTTCTTGTAATCCCAAGAGCGGTTGGGAACTTGACAAATTGCTATCTTCCGTAGACCATAGTTACCATGATCGTATTTGAACGTACGTAGATCATTTGTGTGCTCAACCTCAGGGCACTCTGAGATTTTTGGAAGTGGAATCCGCTTACGAGTGTACACATTCACAAGTTCCCACTCGCAGTTGTACCCAACCTAGTACTACGCAATATATTTTCTCCTCGATGGCACGTGAATAGTGCATGTACTCAATGCCGGAGCACAGGATGGTAGCCATGGACATGGTCGGCCCTTTTTGGAGAGAGTACTAAATAAATTTGATGTGTCCCATCAACTCGCAGAACGACGAGAAGCTTGCTTACCACGCCTTCCCCTTCTCCCTCGCCAACGCGTGCGTGGTGGCTCGCAGCACGAGGAGTAACTTTTGCTTGCAAGCGGTGGACGTGCAGCAGTTCATTTGGTGTCAGATTGCCAGAAGTACTACTGTAGTACCATCATTATTGTTCGACTTCCAAAAGAGGAGAAGAGCCAAGCGCAAGGTCACCTACTATACTAATACAGTAGTATACTATAGCCAAATTTGGCCCACGTTTTTAGAGCATGGTTAATTAATATAGGCGGCTCTTGCAGCGGCACATCATTTAGAGCAGCAAGTACTCTCTTCATAGGAACAAAGGAAGTGAAAAAAAAGTTGGAGTGGATGCTAGATTGCCAATTAGAACATGATTACATAGGGAAAAAATCCTATAGCATTCTATACTATGAATCAAATGACCAATGTAGGAAAATTATGAGGGGAGTCTATCCAACGGTGTTTCTCGGCTCGCACCTAGCATCACGGTGGTCGAACTTGGAGTCATTCATCTAGTACACGTAGCATCTCAGATCTGGACACAAGGTGATGTACACCGTCAAGGATAATGTTGTCCTCAAAGCCAGACGTACACGGTCAAGGGGGTAAGGGCGGATGTGACCTCTCACTGCGTCCACCATTTGAAGCAGCACGCCGGCCGAGGGCACCGCCCACTGCACTCCCAGCTGTACCCGCCTCCTCGCCGCATTCAAAAACCTACATTTACTAGAAAGATGCCCATGCGTTGCATGGAACATCAAGAGGCATTTGTATGAGTAGTTTATCTTGTGGGATAAAAGGATGAACGAGGGAAGGCCTTATTTGCAAATGTGGAGAGGGGTGTGGGTATCTTTTTGCAAAATTGCCATTGTTTCCTTCCTATCCGTCAGATATAAATCGGACAGACTATATTGCAGGATGGTAGGCACACCATCATCACCAACTCTGTGTTTTATAAGAGTAGGATAGAGAAGTAGAGAGAGAGAAACCCGCATGGAATGCGAGAAACCCACTCCGGCCACACACGTCCATTCAGGAGCAGGACGCCGGCCAAGCTCCTCCTTCCACCATTTTCTCCACTCTTTCGGCGGCATCGGACGAGCAGGAAGAGCAGTTCTCCGACATAAAAGCTGTTTGGGTGGCCCGCCGGCCCCAGCAGTTATGAGTGAGGCAGCTCGCTGCTCCACCTACCTCGCCTAGCCTGTCGGAGGCAGTTGCCGCACTAAGCCAGCGCGTGGTTCCGCAGCTGGCCGCTTCAATACAGCTCGAGGAAGAGTGCCGACTTGCTCCACGCCGGCTTGTTGGTGAGCACGGAGGCACGGGCATTGTCGCTGCCCTTGACGCTACCGCGTCGTACAGCGCCTCCAGAGCCTGCGACTGCACCATCCGCCGATGACGCGCGCATAGCCGCGCCATGCAGGCAGAGAAAGAAGCCGCCGCAGATGTCAACAAGGTAACGGCCAGCACGTCCCCACCCGTCGCCATCATCGAGTAGAAGTAGAACACGGGAGGCCGCCGCCGATTGTATTTGTGCAAACAGGGTTGTCTATCTCCATATGGTGTCTATTTGTGCAAACGGAAGCACAAACCTCAATTTTAGTGGAACCTGCTGTCAGCTGACCTCACGGTGCTCCATGTATTCCTACATTCGCAACTAGGTAGAATGACTTACACAAGATGAAATAAGCTTATTCTTACGCTGACTTGCTGTTTGTAGTGTGGAACGAGCCTGTCATGTGTGGAGGAGCAAAGAAGCACTGCAGTCATGCCGTCAATGCAAGATAAAAGGGTTTGAGTCATTGATGGCCTAGCCGGCGAGTAGGGGCCGTGCAAACGGCGGGGCATTATTTTGGTGGAACTGCACAAAAAAGATATTGGGGTTAGTCGAACAAATTTTCTATAGCCACATAGAAGGAATTGCGCTCATCGATTGGATAGAATTTCCTCCGTGCCATCATAGGAGATCCCAAGGTGGAAAACAACTAACCACCTATAAAGTTATGCATAGTCTCCTCACATAGGTCAGTATCCCCTTCGTCTAGATGATCGTGTTTTTTCATGCCGAGCTATTAATATGTGCTACCATTTTGCGACACCATTTAAATATAACGCTTTCCTATCTTTTCACATTCAGGACAATGAAGATGATTCCAGTGGAATTGCACAAAATGGCCTGATGTTTAGTGATCTCTATTGCCTCCTCTGTTTGCTGCAATGTGTCAGCGTAAATTGCAAGATGAGCCAACATGCTCAAAGTGCACGCAACATTGAGCAGAAAGAAGCATGCCCATGAAACTAATGCATCCGTAGGGAGGCCCTTTGCTCAGAGAAGCATCAATTGTTTTTTCTTTATTTCTACACCTTCTCACAGCTTTGTCTTGGTTATAGTCTTGTGAATCATTTAGATGCGTAAACATGCTGAACTTAAGTGCTTGTGAATGTTAACTAGTATGCATACCGTATCTTGTGAAGCTTAGTTTGAATGTTAGCGTGTCAACCTTTACAATCTACGTATATTGTGGGCATGTTATTTGACCCCTCATTTTGCCGCGCTACGACCAGTGTGAGTGCCTGCATGCAGTACACCATCCTCTAGTTTGGTGGATGCCAAGCCGGCCCGAAAAGGAGCTATAACTTTTTTTAAGTTGAAAAATGTTACAGATGAGGAGCCATAATTAAGATAGAGTTATCTCTTTTTTATTTTGAATGGGTAATAAGCTGGAGAGTGTCTCTAATGGGTTGCCTCTAGTGTTAAGGGCCTCCAGTATGAAACACGGGCAGCCGACTAGGCCGATACAAAAGCCTATCCATCTTAAAGCCTATTTGTTTTTTTGCGAGAAAAATCCCATATTTCTTAAAGAGGGGGCTCGCTGGACTCTCCCTCTTCGCTTCTCACTGGACTCTCAAAACAACCTCCTTCCTCCTCGCTTCCACTTATACTGCAGCTTGCTGGACTCTCCCTCTTCCATCACCCCCCCCCAATTCCCCCCATCCCCATCTTCCTCAC
>NC_041383.1:269482215-269490395 GCF_002162155.2 Triticum dicoccoides | reverse complement strand
CTCACTCGTACAAAAAAAAACCCGCTCACCTTCTTCCTCACTTGTACAGAAAACACCTGCTCCTCTTCTTCCACTCCTACAGAAAACCCCAGCCCTCCTTCTTCCCCACTCGCACTGCCACTAGGCTTGTCTCTGGCTACTCTGCTCAAACCCATGAGCTCGGCGCGACGCCCGCAAGGAAAATGGAGTCAGCTGGCCCCAGCACCAAGAAGATGAGGCTTCCGCTAGTGGCGACGCCAGTTATAGATCCCGCACCCGGCAGCGTGGGGAGAAGCGGTGAGCCTCCCACCCAGATCTGAGGAACCCGTAGAATCTCCGGTGGACCACATCAGCGATCTCCTGGACAACATCCTTGGGGAGATCATCTTGCTTCTCCCCGCCAAGGATTGCTGCCGCACACAAGTCCTCTCAACTCGGTGGCGCCTGAATCTCGACTGTCGTAAGATATATGTGCTTCCTAAATTTGATCTCCTCAGAGCCATCATCTCCTCTCACCAGCAGGGCCCCATTCAATGCCTCTACATCTCAACACGCTACCTGTTGTCCATACCCTGCACGATGGACGCTTGGCTGGCATCCCCTGAATTTGAAAAACTCTAGCAGTTTGAGTTCTACCATTACGACAAAAGTTTCATACCACGAACCGAACACCAAGAATTTGTGCCCACACCTCCGTTGTCCATCTCATGGTTTTCCTCCTCTCTCCACACCGCCACCTTCGCCCGGTGCCATCTACCAGACAATCTGGTACAAATGCTTCAACTCCCACTTCTAAATTTTTTTTTGCTTGTGGTGGTTTATCTTCTAGAGGCCTCATTGCACATCATCATCCACTCCAGTTGCCCTGCCCTGGAGCGCTTGCTGATTGTTTTGGGAATAGAAAACCCTATCAGTTGTCTCCAAATAAAGTCGCCTCACCTTAAAAGCATTGGAATTTGTTTTGAAGGACAGCAACTCATCATTGAAGATGCCCCTTCACTTCAAAGGTTGCTCCTTGATTATTGTTATAAACCTTTGCAAATAATTGTCGTCTCTGCGCCCAAACTAGAGACCTTGGGTGTAATTCATGATCTGTTTAATGATCACGACAAGTTGGTGTTTGTCTCCTCACTTTTTCAGGTACCGTATATTATCGTCTACACATTTGTAATCATAAGCTTCATTTTTCATTTGTGCGCATAAGTTTTATATCATCTTGGAGTACACTTTGGGTACTAATATTATGTTATATGCTCAATGAAGAGTTCGTCCATGGATAGCCTATCAATGTTGCTGGATTCTGTCAAGATCTTATATATCAGAATATTTAGTTATGATCTGAACATAATTATTGGCTTGCTGCGATGCTTTTGATGTATAGAGAATTTATATAGAGAGATAATGATTTCATGCACATTGAAAGCCCGTATATATTGTACTAGAATTAACCGTTCAACTGTCTCTCTTTCGACATACTCTTTTTTCAGACCTTAATTGTTTTCAATCTTCATGTCTACTTAGGCACTAACACATGGAGAAAAACATATAACCAATCGGTGGCGTAAAAAGCACCAGTATTTTCTCAGTTCTCATGACATTCGTTTGACGACAATAACGATGGAAGGATATGCATCCAACCAGGCAAATAGAAGCTTTGTCACATTCTTCCTGTTGAATCTGAGGTTACTATTGTCCATGAGGCTTAAATTTTTCAACAAGAGATTTCTCACGGACGGACATTTTGAATAGCAAAAAAAGAAGTTTCAGGTGGATAAATGGGCTTCTGAACAAGCTCGACTTCTATTTACAACAACTTGTAGTCATCCTCCAATAAATATTTTTGCACAGGATGTTGATTTTATGGATTAGACCGATCCATTTGTTTGTGACTGCGAAAAACTATGGTTGGGTTAGATGTTATTGCCATGTTCAATACGGGTTTTGTCTAAATTTTATGAACAATTAATCCTTGGGCTTTTTGTACCGTTTGTAAGCTTCAGTTACATGTTGTTGCCCTCGTACTCCCCTCTGCCTGCCACTACATTGCCGCATCTTCCACGGCTCCTGTTCGTTCCCGTCCGAGGCCTCACCGTCCTTCTCCGCCTTGGTTTGCTCGTTGTGCCCGCCTCTGTATGGCATTGTCAACATGGTTAACAACCAAGAGGAATTAGGAGATGACTCTACATGGAGAGGCTGACAGTAGGGACCCACCAGGATCATTGCATTACGCAAGCAGGTGCCTCGTTATTACAAGCCAAAAAATACTTCCTCCTAATTGTTTGACAACTAGGTCCCATGCCATTGTCAATGTAGTCAATAAACAAGAAAATTACACAATGAGCGGATAACACCAGGGACCCAGCAGCTCGCCCAGTTGTTTTTTAGTTTCAGAGACGGAGCTCAACTGCACGCCGTGCGGGAGCTGTGGCCCGTCTAGCCCACGCTTACGCTTTTATTTAAGCACATGACGAGCCCAGTTGATATCTTTTTTCTTTCTGAAAATGGCTAGCCCAGTTCCTTTTTTGGAGAATACCGAACCGAGGTCTACTTGCTTTTCTCAGCCCTACTGGGTTGTAAATCTTTCAACACGAGGAGGGATGTAAGTATTAAGAAATGAGCTTCCCTAGAAAATGGGCTATAAGTAGTAAGAAATGGGTTGTAAATTTTTAAACCAAAGCCAACCGGCAATTACATTCAAATATCATTTTTTCTGGATTTCTCTACTCTTGTACCAGAGTTGGTGATGATGGTGTGCCTGCCATTTGCAATATAGGCCATCCGATCTATATCTGACGGATACGAAGGAAACTATGACAAATTACCCGCACTCCTCTCCACATTTCCAGATAAGGCCTTCCCTCGTTCATCCTTTTCTCCCACAAGATAAACTACTCATACAAATGCATCTTGATGTTCTGTGCAACGCACGGGCATCTTGCTAGTCAAGATTTTAAATTTCATTCATTTTTTTGAATTTTATTTTGATATAATTTTGTAAAAACTATTTCTAACGTGACTCGATATTTCATGATTAAAAGAGTTCAAACCCCATCGAAATATGCAAAAATTTGTTGCATTTTTTAGCAGTGCCCAGAATATGGTCTGTAATGCTAATAAAAAGAATATGGGCTTCAAAATTTGGCAAATGGGCTATAAATTATTGAAAATAATGGCTAATAGGATGTATGCTGTTTTCCACAGATTTGGAGGCTGACTTCTGGGCCTATTAGGTTGACGATGACGCTGTCCTAAAAAAAATTGACGCATACGCAAGGTTTTGTCAACTTAATCAACACATAGCAGTGACTGTTGGATGTCCATCCAACGGCCGTCGTGCTTCTTCAATCTCTGATCTTCCTTCTCTAGCCGCCCAAACAAGCACTGGCGGGACTGCCTGCTCCCTCCGCCCGTGGCCGGCTGTGCTGCCGCCAAGCCATCCCTCTACCCACCCGCACATCTGTTATTTTCCGGCAATGTCAGCCTCACCCCACAGCTGACCAGTCAGTCCACATACTCCATCCGATGTTGTGGCTTTGCCAGCTCCTGGTCATTCTCTTCCTGGGCCTCGCGCTCGTCTACCACGTTTGTGCTCTCAGCGCGGCGTGGTCAACATGGTCAACAAACAACAGCCATCGGAAGAGGGATGTAAGTGGAGAGGCTGACAGTAGGGACCCACACAAGCAAGTGCCTCCTTATTACGCGAAAATAGTGGGGCTTCTCTGGGTCGTTCTAGTCTGGGGCCTCACCGTCGTCCACCGCCCTGGTGCTCTCAGCGGCATGGTCAACGTAGTCAATGAACGACATCCATCGGAAGTGGACTGTACGTGGAGAGGGTGATAGCTGGGTCCACGGCCGCACGCAAGGAAGTGCTTCCTTGTTACGCACAAAATAATGATTCCTCCACCTGACAGCTGGGACCCATCGGAAGGGCCTCTGTATTTCACGAAAAAACATTCCCCCCCCCCACTGACAGCTCGGACCAACCAACTATATCTTCGCACACAAGGAAGTGCCTCCTTATTACGCCCAAAAGTTGAGTACTCCCCCTGCTAGCTGGGACCCCACCATAGTGGGAGGCTGACTTGTGGGCCTACTAAGTTGACGCGCACGGAGGGCTTTGTCAACTTAGTCAATATGAACGATTCTAGCTCCAGTGACCGTACGATGTCCATCCAACGGCCGTAGTGCTTCTTCAACCTCTAGTTTTCTTGCTCCAGCCACCCAAACCAGCGACGGTCGTGCCGCCTGCTCCTGCCTCCCGTGGCCGGCTCTGCTGCCGCGCAGGCATGACCGCCCCACCCTACTCCAACCTCTGGCCAGGCCATCCCTCTACTCACCCACAACCCCTCTTATTCTACGGTGACGACAGCCTCACACCGCAGCCGAACCAGTCAACCCTTGTACTCCTCTCCGCGTGGGCATCCACTGCCGCGTCTTATCCGGCTCCGTGTCATCCCCTTCCCAGGCCTCGCCGTCGTCCACCGCCTTGGTGCTCTTGGAACTCCGTGGTTAATGTGGTCAAGAAACGACTTCCATCGGAAGAGGACTGTCATGGAGAGGCTGATAGCTAGGTCCACGGCCGCAGCAAGGAAGTGCCTCCTTATTACACGCAAAATAATGATTCCTCCACCTGACGGCAGGGACCCACCGGACGGGCCACCATATTTCATGAAAAAAAATGTTTCCGCCCTGACTACTGGGACCCACCAGCTACATCTTCGCACGCAAGGAAGTGCGTCCATATGACGGGCAAAAAATATGATTCTCGCCCTGACAGCTGGGACCCACCAGCTATATCTTCGCATGCAAGGAAGTGCCTCCTTACCTCCCTGACAGCTGGGACCCACCCGGTCGAACGGTATGTAGGGTTGTCTGCCTGGTCGCGAACGTGTACGTACATACTGGTCGATCGGTCTGTCTGTAGGCTGCAGCGATGAACCGTGGCCGAGTAAGGAAGGGCACGTGTCGTAGTAGAGGCGCGGACGTAGCATGTCATCCGGTCCCGTCTATATGGTGTATACGTACGTACAGCCAGGGTGCAAGAAAGTAAATACGGCCACGTGCGTACATACGGGCGGGGTCTTAAACGCCTACTCGCGCATATATATGACCAGGCCTCGTGTACATGGAGAGGCAGCGGAGGGCAGCAGCGGCGTCCTGTTCATCGGCAACCAACCGGCTGGGTCAGAACAGAGACCGCGTCGTGTTCATCCAGAGGCAATGGAATGCGTCATGTTCATCGGGAGCCAGCCGGCTTGGACGGAACAGCCAAAACAAGGCCTGGCGTACCGCAGTGGAGGAAACGGCCTTCTGTTCAACCGGCTATGGTCGAAACGGGGGTCTTGTTCATTAGGAGGGGTGTGGCATACCGCAAAACGGAGGAAACGGACTTGTGTTGGAGCGCTACGGCCGAAACGGGGGTCCTGTTCATCGGAGGGGTGTGGCGTACCGCAAAACGAGACTCCACGGGGCTACTGTTCACCCACCGTCCACTTCCTTCAGCCTCCACCTGCACTGTTCATCCACCGCATCTTCCACCTGCCTCCACCAACTATTGTTCATCCACGAGCTATTGTTCATCCAGCCCTCCATCGGCTACTGTTCAACCAGCCCTCCAGGGGGTCCTGTTCATCCACCCCAACCAGCTGCTCGGCTATGGTGGCCTCCTCACGGGGTCCTGTTCATCCAGCGGCAACGGCCTACTACTACTACCTAGGGGCCCTGTTCATCCAACCCCCACCGGGAACTGTTCATCATACCCCAACCACGTATGTTTCGACTCGTTCAACCAACCCCATGTTCACTGTTCATCAAGAGGCAGCAGGTAGCAACAGTAGCGAAGGAATCACTCGGGTTCAGTTAACAACAAGGGATCGATCAGGGTTCAGAAACGTAGCTAGTGCAATCGCTCGGGTTCAGTTAGAGCTCAACGCCTTGCTCGGGTTCAGTTAAAGTGCATCACCTCGCACACATGCGTGTACGTGTACGAGATAAACGCGCAAACCTCCATGCATCACTAGGCCCATGGACGGCCCAAAGAATGTCATCCAGGTGCGTCTCCGGCCCGCCCAGGATGAAAAACCCATTTTCTGACATGATTTTTTTGTCATAGAAGTAGGAGCCCACCACATCTATGATGATACCAGGTTTTATCATAATTATCGTCATAGAAGTGTCATAAGCATGACAGAAAAAAGATTCGTTCGGCCCAAAATGTCACGGATGTGTCTTTTTTTTGTAGTGTTCCTGCATCTGGACTACATAAACATGTAACGGAGTTAACAAACTCTGATGAATAAATCCAAGAGATGGAGTAGAAAGAACTCAAGAACTACAATCCTTCAAATAACGGAAATTTAACTTGCATGGGCGAGTGACACACTAACCTTCAACTCTGATCAGAGGCTCTTCAAATAGGGGAACACCGGAGTCCACTGCTTGTTGTTCAGCCTTCTGGTGCTACACTGCTACTCCAACATGGGAGGTAACCCGTTGAAGCGGCAATCATGGAAGGGAAGTTGGGCTCGGCCAACTAATGCCAGGAAGGCGCACCTGCACACCTCCAATATTGCCCGGGGGGCTCATCAACGGAGAGGGAAAAGGGAGTAGCAGCTGAATGGATCTAGGCAGTAAGGTGGAGAGAAGCGGAGGAACAGATCTGACCAGGTGATGGGTGGTGCAATCCTAGAGAAGGCGAGTAGTGCGGTCGATGGCAAGATAGGGAGGTTCATGCGAGGGGATCTTGGGATGAATGAACGTGCAGGATGGGATTATGCGGTAGATGCGGGTTGTTAGTAACGAGGCGATGTGCCTTGAAAAAATGACCAAAGAGATAAGAAGTACTCCCTCCGTTCCAAAATGTAGGTCGTTGGGCATCGCGTTCCGACCAGGTGAAAACCTGTCAAATGACTTTAATACCCCTATTCAAAATTTGAATCTGCCCATCTTCAACCTTCACTCGTCTTCTACCTCCACCTCTGCGCCCGTCCTCCGCCCCTGCCCTCCACCTCCGCCCCTGCCCAAGCACTCCTCTTGTCCCACACCCAGGGGCACCTCCTGGCCCGCATGCTCCCAGGTGGTGCTCTGCTGTTGCCCGTTGGTGGAGGCGAGCTGGTGCTTCGCTGCTGCCCGCTGGTGGAGGCGAGCTAGTGCTCTGCTGCTGCCCGCTAGTGGAGGCGAGCTAGTGCTTTGCTGCCGGCTGCTGATGGAGGTGAGCTGGTGCCCGCGCGCGCCCAAGGGTTGTTCCTCCCCACGCACATGTGCTGCCGTGAAGTACTCTCCACTACACAGGAGCTGGAGTTCTCAATTTTGCTCGCCTAGGTTCATCTCGTCGCCCAGTACTCAGCTCTGCATGAATTTGACAATCATAAACAATCTGATGATCGTAAACTGAGACTTATTCATCTGAGTAAACAATTTGATGATCATAAACAATCTAATTAAATAGTTTAATATAAAGGAAACTTTGAGTCACAAACTGACACTTGATGTAATCACTTGAGTAATTTTGTTGAATCATAAACTGAAACTTCGAATCATTTGTTGTAATCATAAACTGAATTTTACTGTTGCTAGAGTAAAGTACATACTGTAGAATTTTCATGCAAGATACTATAGCATTTCAGGAGTATTAATCAGTATATGTGCAACATACTATAGCATTTCAGGCAAGATACCACATACTCCTAATCAGTACATGTACTCCTAATTGGTGGAGTAAGTAAACGATGTATTGTACTCCAAAGACAGTGGCCTTTGCATACTCCTAATCAGTAAATGATGTACTGTACTTCAAATGCAGTTAGCCATTATGATCATCTTTGCATGATCATGATGTCCATTCCCAGCAAGTACTTATGGAGTAATTATGCACCATAATTTATTCAGTTACTACATCAAGTACTCCAGGTTTAGCAAGTTTCAAGTTTCTTCTTTGCAAATTTCAGTACTCCAAATAAACATATTATGGAAGACAACAAGTACTCCAAGTCAATTGCAGCAAGTAGTTTCAGTAGTCAACTATAGGAAGCACTTTCTACAAATTAATTGAAGAAAAAGGTTTCATTTAAATGAAAAGATTCATTTAGTTTTAAAAGAGTTCCAGTTAATTCCAGGCTACTGCATTTAGCCCAAGTGCGTGCGTGCGTGCGTGCGTGTGCGTGTGCGTGTGCGTGTGCGTGCGCGTGGGCGTGCGCGCGTGT
>NC_041383.1:269468406-269481657 GCF_002162155.2 Triticum dicoccoides | reverse complement strand
GTGTGCGTGTGCGTGTGCGTGTGCGTGTGCGTGTGTGGGTGTGTGTGTGTGTGTGTGCGCGTGTGTGTGCGTGTGTGTGCGTGTGTGCGTGTGTGTGTGTGCGCGCGCGCGCGCTCCAAGTGCAAGAAAGAAGAGTAGTGCACTACTAATGCAAGCACGCAGTATACACCAAATTTTAATTAACTGAAAAGGTTTCAGTTAATTACTCCTGCAAGCAAATAAGGGCAGTGCACTACTCTACTCCAGGAACTCCAAGAAATTGACAGGAGTAGCAAGTTAACATAAAATTGACAGTAGGGTTACTATAGGAACTCCAGAAACTTGACAGTAAACTTGCACATTCTTTACTTTAAGTCTTGTACTCCTAAATCAGCTTGCACCAACTACTGCAATACTTTAAGGAGTACTCTAAGTACAGCAATACTGTCTCCAGATGAAGTACTCCTAAATCATCTTTACTTGAAGGAGTACAACAATACTGCAATAATTACTGCAAGGAGTACTCTAAGTACTACAAGATGAAGAAACTCTCTTACTCCACTAACTAGTGTCTCCACATGAAGAAACTCTCTTTGCTGGAACAACATGGTATCTACTTCTACTCCAGCTCAACTAATCTTACTGATCTTCAGTCAAAACCCTTGTTCAGAACAGCACAAACTGTGAATCTTACTGATCTTCAGTCAAAACCAAATTTCAGAGTTCAAGTACAGTACAAATCTTACTGAATTTTGAGACAGTAAAAAATTTAGAGTTCAAATATCAGAGTTCAGAGTTCAAATAATCCATCCATTAACTTCAGAGTTCAGAGTACAGTACAAATTTTACTGAATTTCAGAGCTGGACTTCTTAAATTTTGAGACAGTACACATCTTACTGAATTTTACTCCTAATGCATCAACTAACTAACCTCGGGTCTGATCCACTAACTAATCCTACTCCATCCAGCCTACGCAGGCACTAACTAATCCTACTCCACCCACCCATCCAGCCTCTGGAGTACAGTCAAGCTGGAGTACAAGAAGAATTCATTCATTACAGCATGCTCAAGCATCAAACAAACCTCACGGCGTCGGCGTCATCGTGGCCGGGAAAGTCCAGCTCATGGGGGCGTCCAGATGCGACTCCAGCCCTCATCATGGCGACGTCCAGATGCGGCTCCAACTCCTCCCGCTCGGGCTCCAGCTCCTCACGCCGCCGTCTTCACGCTGGCCGGCGCCGCTCGGGCTCCGCTTGATCACCTTCTTCACTCCTATCCACAAAGCAGATCGAGCGCCAGCGCACTCAGATTTAGCGCCAGCGCACGTGGATCCAGCTCCTCGCCCAGCAGCGCGTCGCCGGCGCATAAAAATGGAAGCTTTGTTTCTCTGCGGCAGGCGGATTAGAGGTGCGACATGAATCACGGTGGTGGGGAGCGGTGAGCTAAGCAGCGGTGCAGAGCAAGATGCCGGCGAGAGGGAGCATTGACAGGGAGAGGGCGGCGTCATGAATCACGATGCTCTCTAATTTTAGAGGCCTGACATTCAAATGTCTCCGATTTGGAATTGCCTCACCGATTTTGACCGAGTCAATAATTTCTCAAGGAGTTCTCTCCTTCAATGCTTTTAATTCACTATGCACTCTAATTTAGAAGGTTTTTCGTTCAATATTCATTTTTGAATTTGGTTCATGATTTTGATTGGGTTAACAATTTTCAAATCAATTGGCAACAAATCTCGCGCACCCTCTCACCATCTAGAAAAAAGCATCAATGTGTGACAATGTAGTACCAACATAGTATATGCAACCACCAACACATAAAAATGTGCCCCACGCAAGTATGGATTGATTACTAGATAACACAAAATCACATCATAAAAGGCCCGCCAAAATACAGCATTATAAATAAAAAGAAAACACATTCCATCGTATCCCCTACTCGCCAAACCAAATACTGCCTCAGTTTTAAAATATAAGGTGTATTGTTTTTTTTAAATCAATTTCTTTAAGTTTGATCAAGTTTAGAACTTAAACTATCGACATCCACAACACTAAGTAAATAAAATATGATAGTTCGTTTCATGATGAATCTAATTATACTTATTTGATATTATCAACTCTATAAATTTGATTAAAAAGGACTCGACTTTCAAAAAACCAATACACCTTATATTTTAAAACAGAGAGAGTAAAAACAATTATGAAAACAAAACTATTAGACTATACTGCATTTGTATACCGCATGTGTGTATGTATCACCTACGGTGTAGAGCATGCGTGTGATCGTGGCGCCCTCCTGCAGTGTTAGTGGCGCACGATCTCAAGTAGTGGAGCACCCGTGATCTCCCCGGGTTGCCGTCCTGTAAGTGTATATAAGACGCAGCCTAGAGCATAATCAAGGGTGGTGATCAGTTCCCCTAATCTTCTCAGTTTACATGGTATCAGACTCCCCCGACCAGCTCAATCCCTTTGCGCCGGTCACCGGTCCTGCTTCCGCCGCCATGGACGACAGCCCCGTCGTCTCTCCTCGCTCCTCTCAGCACGGCGTTGAAGGCGTCCTTCATGCCGCTCCTCTCGCCGATGCATCACCACCACCACCCGCCGACGCTACTGTCGTTGCTGCGGTTCCTGCGGCACCGGCTGCACCACCGCCTCCCGCGCTCCCGGGTCCGGTGCGCCCTGCTCTGCCTCCTTTTGCACCACCTGCGCCCTCCGTCCTGTCCTCCATCTTGCAGACAGTTGACATTTGCCGCCATGTTCCCATCACCCTCGACCTCCTCGCCGGCAACTACACGCAGTGGCGTCGCCACTTCGACACCATCGTCGGCATGTTTGGCCTCCGCGACCATGTCGACTCCGTGGCTATCCATCGCCATGGTGATCTAGAGTGGGATATGGCGGACCACGTCGTGGTGCACTGGCTCTACACCACCATCTCACCGGAGCTCCTCGACGCCGTCATGCAGCCGGACGACACCGCGCTCACCGTTTGGGTGGTCGTCGACGGGATCTTCCGTGACAACCAGCTTGCTCGCGCCGTCTACCTCGACGCCGAGTACCACGCCGTCGTTCAGGGCAACGTGACGGTCATGGCGTACTGCACCAAACTCAAGCAGTTCACCGATCAGCTTCGGGACCTCGGCCAGACGGTGACCGAGCCGCAGCAGGTCTTCAACCTCCTCCGCGGCTTGAACCGGCATCACCACTCCTCCATCCCATCTTGCAGGTCCCGCTCGTGATCAGGAGCCGTGGCGTGCCCGCGCTTTTGCCTGGTTCAAACTCAGGCGTTGGATCCTCATCGGACGCCTCGGCATCGCCTGTACCAAGCGCGCCCTCGACACATTCAAGCTCCACCGTCGGATCTCCCACGACCGGCTCGTCTTCAATGACCGCTGCCCCGCGCAGCACCGGCCTCGCCGCACGCTCTTCGACGGGCGGCTCGGCCACGTCTTCATCGAGCACTCCTGCGTCCCCATCCACTGGGGGCTCGGGGATCTCCATCAATAGCGTCGTGTCGCCGGCGCCGCCCGTCGCGCCTCTGGCGCCCATGGTCACGCGGGCTCAACGCGGCATCTTCTGCCCCAACCCGCGCTACTTCGACGCGGCCGCTGCCTCGACATCTACTTTCTCGACGTCCTCGTCGGTCTCGCAGGTTCCCAGCCCCGTCTGCGCTGCCGTCCGCGACCCGCACTGGCTCGCCGCCATGCAAGATGTGACGCCCGAATAATTAAGCTACAGTAATCCTCTGCTAATGATGCCACCTCACCACTGTTACTATTGCTGATCTCGTTTAGATTCAAACCGGTTCCATTTTCAAATTCAAATTAAAGTCCAAAACTCAAAGTTTTTAAACATGAAAAAAAATGTTCAGAGTGTGGCAAATTTTCATCTGTTAATATTCGTGGTGAACCAACATTTTTTTCTTTTTTTGAAAGTGGTTTGATGCCCTAATCTAAATGAAACAAAAAGACCTCCACCCTGTCGAACGCCGCCCCCTGCCTCCTCCCAGGCGCCCCCCACTCGACTGGATCGGGGAGGGGCCAGATCCCGTGCCGCCCCAACGCGCCTCGACGTTGGCGCCCAGCCCCTGCGTCTTCGCCTGTCGTCGCCGGACTGCCGCCGCCTCGTCCTCTCCCTCGTCGGACCACCTCGACCCTCCCCGAGCCCACTGCCGTCTCCCTACAACCCCGTCGTGAGCCTCGTTCGCCCCTCTCTCTCCCATCGCCGGATCCGGCCGCGTCTCTGCGCGCGCACCGGCACGCCCGACGCCCGATCACCGTGCCCCACAGATGCGCCCGACCACCCTCGCCTCGCCCTGGCGTCCTCCCGTGCGCGCCCGCGATGCCGCGCACGTTGACATGCGGTTCGTTCGTCCGCCACACGTCCCTAGCATAGCAAACATGCAACTTTTACCCTCCGATTCATCTGTCTGACAGACGTTCAGAACCGGGATACTTTCCCGGATGTTTCCCCCTTCGCCAGTATCGCCTAGCGCTGCGTTAGAACACCTCTAGCCCCGCTTATAATCATGTTGTGCATATGTTTGCGTGTATTTACTGTTTCTTCCCCCTCTTCTCTCCGGTAGACCCCGAGACCGCTGCTGATGCCCCTGTGATCGACTACGTCGACGACGACCCTCCTTCTTGTCTGAGCAACCAGGCAAGCCCCCCCTTTGATCATCCCGATATCGCCCATTCTATTCTCTCATGCTTGCATTAGATTTTGCTACTGTTATTGTTTGCTCCTATTCTGATGCATAGCCTGCTTGTACCTGCTATTGTTACCTACCTGCTTATCCTAAACTGCTTAATATAGGTTGGCTAGTGATCCATCAGTGACCCCCACTTGTCCTTGTTGCCCCTGCTTCATCATCGACGACTCGATCAGCGTGATCGACGACCAGAGCCCGACACCTCACATCACATCATGCCCCTTTAGTTGCTCGACTCTGCAGAGCTACTATCGAGTGCTGAGGGTGATCCCTCATAACGCACTCCTGATGATAATTCTGTAGTACAGCTATTCGGTCGTGGTCATCGAGGGTGATTTCCCATTTCACCCTTCCCGATACGGCTCTGTCGTTCAACACCTCAAGTGTGAACCTCGAGGGTGTTCCCTCTTACGTTCACCTTGATGATGACATTGAGTGGAATCCACCGGGGGTGATTCCTCGGGTTTTCCCCTTGATGTCTGGACACACGGTTACAATTGACTTTACTTGAGACCTTGGTGAAAGTTGGGCGGGCCCGGAGAGCACCCGCAAGATAATGACGTGGCACGGCCGGGCATTCTGAGCCCTTGTCGTAAGTCCACGAGACAGGGCGACGGGGTCACTTTCGATCGTGAGTCTCTGCTCGTCTCCGCAAGCTAATAATACACTATGGTTTGGGTATTTGTTCTGAGTTGGCCTTTGGCCTTTACGCACCAATCACCACGTGAGAATAGTTATGGGCCTCGACGTCGTGGTATCAGCCGAAGCTTTGTCAGACGTCCAGTTCATCATTGCGGCACGGCCCGGTCGGCGCCCCAGTGGAGGTGGCCTATATCGCCCTGCACATAACGACCCGGAGTGCACTAGGTGATGGGCCCAGACCCCGGAGTGCTTAGGATGTAGACCGGCGGGGACCTATCTGCTGAGCCTAGGTCGGGCTGCGACGTGTTGATCTTCCGAGGGCGGGCATTGACCCCAGAAAGGTGTGTCCGGCCAGAGTGATCGAGCGTGTTGGGCAACGTGGTGCACCCCTGCAGGGAAGTTATATATTCGAATACCATGTCCACGGTAATGGATGTTCAGACTTATATCCTGATCTTATACAACTACAAATGGATACTTGAGATATGTGGCTCCGGGATAGCTTTCTCGCAGGGAGTCGAGGAAGGATCTCTGGGCATTAATGTTACAACATGTTTGTTAAATATTAAACTGCTATTCTTTACTCTTCTACATGCTGCAAGATGCTCGGAGCTGCGTGAAGATGCTAGTCTTCGATAGGCTAGGCCTTCCCCCTCTATTCTGGCATTCTGCAGTTCAGTCCACAGATACAACCGTTCCATTTGATACCAATGCATACTTAGTATAGATCTGATGCTTGCGAGTATTTTGGATGAGTACTCACGGTTGCTTTCCCTTTTCCCCCTTCTTTCTTCTTTCCGGTTGATGCAACCAGATGGTGGATCCCTGAAGCCAGATGCCACCGCTGATGGATGCTACTGCGTGAAGACCGTCGACGTCCAGGAGTAGTTAGGAGGTCCCAGGCAGGAGGCCTTGCCTCTTCGATCGTTGATGTTTGTGCTAGCCTTCTTAAGGCATCTTTGTTTAACTTATGTATGTACTCAGATATTGCTACTTCCACCGACTCTTGTGTACCGAGCTATGTATTCGAGCCCTCGAGGCCCCTAGCTTGTAATATAAAGCTTGTATTGTTTTATTTGTGTCTAGAATTGTGTTGTGGTATCTTTCCGTGAGTCCCTGATCTTGATCATACACATTTGCGTGTATGATTAGTGTATGATTGAATCGGGGGAGTCACAAGTTGGTATCAGAGCCGGCTGCCTGTAGGATCCCCTTTCCAACTCCTTGGCCGAAGTTGAGTCTAGTCTTTGAAAAACTGATTTACTAACATGGTTGTGTGGCTTATGGGCCCACGTCGCCATTGGGTGATATTAGGATCTTTTATTCCTCGTCTATACTCTAGGACTCTGATCTCTCTTCTATTTGGGTTAAATGGCTTTGCAAACTATAACTCTAGGTTCTCGTAAATACTTCTCTCGGAGAACCCTTCATTCCAAATGATGGCCCGCTTCACCAGAAGATTTTGAAGATACTCTTCGATGTTTTACCGAGTCCCTCGTACCCTTCGCCGTTGCGATCCCTACCATCGATAAATCCTTACGCGTAACTACCTATGTTGTCGTTCATACCTTCATCCCCAGTTGCTCTTGTTATTACAAGATGTCCTGAAATACTCTTTGATGTTCCGACAATTCTTTATGCTTACTGCCCTGCAGTTCCTTGCCGCATGAATACCCCTATGGATAATTACTCGCTCTTATTGAGTATCCATTCTTCCCCAGTTATTCTTATGCTTCATAAGATACTTTGTAATACAATCCGAGCTTTTGAGGACCTATGTCGCCAATTGCTATAGAAGGTCTTACATGCCTACACTTTGGCTATTTCCATATGCCTAGCTGTATCCATTGACGTCCTTTCTCATTGTCATTTTGAGTCTTTCGATTTGATATGTTTGTGAGTAGTCACAATCATCAGTTGGTCCTTATAAATTATCATTCCAGCTTAAACATCTTCCTGAACATGAGCTGGTTCTCGGCCAATCAGATTGCCATTGGTTGTGCCCTAAGTCTATTCAACTTATCCATTCTTGATCAGAGCGCTTGCTTCTGATCCCTTGATTTGGGAATCATAATTCCTTTGCATTTGAGCTTTGAATTAGTCAGTTGTTTCTATTATCTGATTTCTTTGCATGATTTCTTCTTCTGGCTGAGTATCGATACTCACATCAGATCCCTCGTGTACCACCAGATCCTTTGTTGGGTTTTATCCAATAGGGTCCTTCATATTCAGTAACCTCGTGAGCTTTCCTCGGATACATAATGCCTTTGGTAAATTGTATCCCCTGCTTTTATCAACCATGCTCTGCTTCCGAGCTTGAGTTATTTCTTCCTAAAGTTTGTGGTATGTGTTCCTAAGATGCCCCGATGGGTTGAACCTATGCCTTCCACAAGCTGTGTGAACCCGGAAACTTCTACGGGTCATACTCTACTAGTGTTATGCTAGATAAAATCTGAACACTATGGCTTTGTCGAAAATGAGAAGTGAATGATAGGTTATGCATTGATGAAGTGGGAGTCGACCTTGAGCCTTTGCGTTCATGCCCATGGACCCGATGTGGAACTTATCAGGGAAGCTTCTTGAAATAATAATAATCCCCTTTTGATAAGTTCATCTTGTATCTATGTTTGGTCCTTCGCAACCGTGTTTACGACCAGATTGTTCTTCTTTGATCTCAATTCTCGGACAAGTGAAAGTACTTGTCTTCTGCAGATCTTCTCATCTATCCAACCTTTATCCGGTTCTACCTTCGAGTATTACCCTCTGGTATCTCGAGTATATCATGGAACTACGTAGCTTCTTATGAGTCCTTCATCAACTATTATTTCTCGCTGATTCTAAATTTTCACTAGTTCGGAGTTGTTAGACACTCGAGAATACAGAAAACTGATTCGAGTCTACGCTTTCCTTTCCATTGTTTTATTTAATCTTTCTTGTAACCTATCTTATCTAAGCAGTGATAATTCCCTGCTTATGTAAACACCTCGGTGTACAAGCTCTGTCAGTAAGACCTTGTTACTATTGTTGATGACATTATGGTAGCCACCGATGGATGAGAACTTTGCCTATTGGTCCGCCTCGTCTTAACGAGCAGGAAAATGGTTCTCTTTGACCCTCGCCCTTGGTACCAACGTTGTTGCCAACATAACTGACAGGCTATCCTCTGACCTGCCTTGCTGTCATGGCCATGCAAAATGATTAGCCCCTTCCTACTATTTAACCCACATGGTGGGCCCATAACCCACAGTTCCATAGGATCGAAACCTGACTCTCCTGTACAACCTTGACTCCGAAATATTCTTTGCACTTGGCTTCATATGTAAATCACGAGCCACCTTCCCAGTCATCTATTCTAGTATCAGACAAAATACTTATTCCCATTGCTCTGAACCCCTTTCACCCTCTGTTTCAGGCAACGAACATTTGCCTACCAGGTTGAACCTTCTTATTGCACCTCCTTACCTGGCTTTCGATGACTTTCTTGAATTTCAACTCGAGAGATGCCTCTATGCCATGTTCATTGAGATAGCCCCTAGGTACCTATGTTGTGTTGAGGTCCGTCCTTCCTCAGTCTTTCCCCTTACTCCACCTCCTAAATATCAGAACGAGATTTCTTGTAGTGGAGGAGAATTGTGACGCCCGGATAATTAAGCTACAGTAATCCTCTGCTAATGATGCCACCTCACCACTATTACTATTGCTGATCTCGTTTAGATTCAAACCGGTTCCATTTTCAAATTCGAATTAAATTCCAAAACTCAAAGTTTTTAAACATGAAAAATAAAATGTTCATAGTGTGGCAAATTTTCATCTGTTAATATTCATGGTGAACCAACATTTTTTTCTTTTTTTGAAAGTGGTTTGATGCCCTAATCTAAATGAAACAAAAAGACCTCCACCCCGTCGAATGCCGCCCACTGCCTCCTCCCAGGCGCCTCCCACTCGACTAGATCGGGGAGGGGCCAGATCCCGTGCCGCCCCAACGCACCTCGACACCGGCGCCCATCCCCTGCGTCTTCGCCCGTCGTCGCCAGTCTGCCGCCGCCTCATCCTCTCCCTCGTCGGACCACCTCGACCCTCCCCGAGCCCACTGCCGTCTCCCTACAACCCCGTCGTGAGCCTCGTTCGCCCCTCTCTCTCCCATCACCGGATCCGTCCGAGTCTCTGCGCGCGCGCCGGCACGCCCAACGCCCGATCACCGTGCCCCACAGATGCGCCCAACCACCCTCGCCTCGCCCTGGCGCCCTCCCGTGCGCGCCCGCGACGCCGCGCGCATTGACACGCGGTCCATTCGTCCGCCACACGTCCCTAGCATAGCAAACATGCAACTTTTCCCCTCCGGTTCATCTGTCTGACAGACGTCCGGAACCGGGATACTTTCCCGGATGTTTCCCCCTTCGCCAGTATTGCCTAGCGCTGCGTTAGAACACCTCTAGCCCCGCTTATAATCATGTTGTGCATATGTTTGCGTGTATTTACTGTTTCTTCTCCCTCTTCTCTCCGGTAGACCCCGAGACCGCTGCTGATGCCCCTGTGATCGACTACGTCGACGACGACCCTCCTTCTTGTCTGAGCAACCAGGCAAGCCCCCCCTTTGATCATCCCGATATCGCCCATTCTATTCTCTCATGCTTGCATTAGATTTTGCTACTGTTATTGTTTGCTCCTATTCTGATGCATAGCCTGCTTTTGTACCTGCTATTGTTACATACCTGCTTATCCTAAACTACTTAGTATAGGTTGGCTAGTGATCCATCAGTGACCCCCACTTGTCCTTGTTGCCCCTGCTTCATCATCGACGGCTCGATCAGCGTGATCGACGACCAGAGCCCGACACCTCACATCACATCACGCCCCTTTAGTTGCTCGACTCTGCAGAGCTACTATCGAGTGCCGAGGGTGATCCCTCATAACGCACTCCTGATGATAATTCTATAGTGTAGCTATTCGGTCGTGATCATCGAGGGTGATTTCCTCTTTCACCATTCCCGATACGGCTCTATCGTTCAACACCTCAAGTGTGAACCTCGAGGGTGGTCCCTCTTACGTTCACCTTGATGATGACATTGAGTGGAATCCACCGGGGGTGATTCCTCGGGTTTTCCCCTTGATGTCTGGACACACGGTTACAATTGACTTTACTTGAGACCTTGGTGAAAGTCGGGCGGGCCCGGAGATCACCCGCAAGATAATGACATGGCACGGCCGGGCATTCTGAGCCCTTGTCGTAAGTCCACGAGACGGGGCGACGGGGTCACTTTCGATCGTGAGTCTCTGCTCGTCTCCGCAAGCTAATAATACACTATGGTTTGGGTATTTGTTCTGAGTTGGCCTTTGACCTTTACGCACCAACCACCACGTGAGAATAGTTATGGGCCTCGATGTCGTGGTATCAGCCGAAGCTTTGTCAGACGTACAGTTCATCATTGCGGCACGGCCCGGTCGGCGCCCGAGTGGAGGTGGCTTGTATCGCCCTGCACGTAACGACCCGGAGTGCACCGGACGATGGGCCCAGACCCCGGAGTGCTTAGGATGTAGACCGGCGGGGACCTCTCTACTGAGCCTAGCTCGGGCTGCGACGTGTTGATCTTCCGAGGGCGGGCATTGACCCCAGAAAGGTGTGTCCGGCCAGAGTGATCGAGCGTGTTGAGCAACGTGGTGCACCCCTGCAAGGAAGTTATATATTCGAATACCGTGTCCACGGTAATGGACGTTCAGACTTATATCCTGATCTTATACAACTACAAATGGATACTTGAGATATGTGGCTCCGGGATAGCTTTCTCGCAGGGAGTCGAGGAAGGATCTCTGGGCATTAATGTTACAGCATGTTTGTTAAATATTAAACTTCTATTCTTTACTCTTCTACATGCTGCAAGATGCTCGGAGCTGCATGAAGATGCTAGTCTTCGATAGGCTAGGCCTTCCCCCTCTATTCTGGCATTCTGCAGTTCAGTCCACAGATACAACCGTTCCATTTGATACCAATGCATACTTAGTATAGATCTGATGCTTGCGAGTATTTTGGATGAGTACTCACGGTTGCTTTGCTACCCCTTTTCCCCCTTCTTTCTTCTTTTCGGTTGATGCAACCAGATGGTGGATCCCTGAAGCCAGATGCCACCGCCGATGGATGCTACTGCGTGAAGACCGTCAACATCCAGGAGTAGTTAGGAGGTCCCAGGCAGGAGGCCTTGCCTCTTCGATCGTTGATGTTTGTGCTAGCCTTCTTAAGGCATCTTTGTTTAACTTATGTTTGTACTCAGATATTGCTACTTCCGCTGACTCTTGTGTATGGAGCTATGTATTCGAGCCCTCGAGGCCCCTGGCTTGTAATGTAAAGCTTGTATTGTTTTATTTGTGTCTAGAGTTGTGTTGTGATATCTTCCCGTGAGTCCCTGATCTTAATCGTACACATTTGCGTGTATGATTAGTGTACGATTGAATCGGGGGCATCACACAAGATGAGTATGACGCTCTCGTCCGCAACTGTACGTGGGAGCTGGTGCTGCGCCCCCCTGGTGCTAACTTGATCACTGGGAAATGGATCTTCAAGCACAAAACCGACGCCAGCGGTGCTCTTGCATGATACAAAGCACGCTGGGTCGTGCGTGGGTTTCGCCAATGCGCCGGCATCGACTACGGTGAAACGTTCTCCCCCGTCGTCAAGCCGGCGACAATCCGCACGGTGCTCACCCTGGCCGCGTCACGTGGCTGGCCCGTGCACCAACTAGACGTGTCCAACGCCTTTCTCCATGGCACCTTGGAGGAGGAAGTCTACTGCCTCCAGCCTGCCGGCTTCGTCGACCCGGCCAAGCCAGAACACGTCTGCCGCCTCTCCTAGTCCTTGTACGGGCTGAAGCAGGCGCCTCGTGCCTGGTTCCTTCGCTTCGCCGGCTTTGTTCGCTCGATTGACTTCACAGCCATGCGCTCGGACTCTTCGCTCTTCACTCTCCGGCACGGCGACGACACGATGCTCCTCCTCCTCTATGTCGACGACATCGTGCTCACCGCGTCCTTGCAAGCCGTGCCCCACCGTGTCATCACGCGTCTCACTGGCGAATTCGCGATGAAGGACTTGGGCTCCCTCCACTTCTTCCTTGGGATCCGTGTCACGCGCACCTCGGCTGGGTTCTTCCTGTCACAGCACCAGTACGCTGAGGAACTCCTGGATCGTGCCGGCATGGACACCTGCCGCCCCTCGCCGACGCCCATTGACACGAAGAGCAAGCTTCCCTCGGCTGACGGGCCGCGCGTTGCTGACCCGTCCGCGTACCGGAGCATCGCCGGCGCCCTCCATTACCTCACCATCACGCGGCCCGAGATCGCCTACGCCGTCCAGCAGATATGCCTCCACATGCATGAACGCGCGAGTGCCATCTCACGCTCGTCAAGCGCGTGCTCCGGTACGTGCGCGACTCATGTGCACTCGGCCTTCATCTCCGCGCCCCAAGCACTCTGGATCTCCGCACGTTCACCGACGTGGACTGGGCCGGCTGCCCCGACACGCGCCGCTCTACGTCTGGCTTTTGTGTCTACCTCGACGATGCACTCATCTCCTGGTCCTCCAAGCGCCAAGCAACCGTCTCGCGGTCCAGCGCCGAGGCCGAATTCCGCGGCGTCGCCAACGCCGTTGCTGAGTGCATTTGGCTTCGCCAACTTCTCGGCGAGCTCTTCGCTCCGGTGCCCAAGGTGACGCTGGTGTACTGCGACAACGTGTCTGCTGTCTACCTGTCGGCCAACCCTATGCATCGTCGACGGACCAAGCACGTGGAGCTCGACATCGTCTTCGTCCGCGAGCGCGTCGCCCTCGGCCAGTTTCGTGTTCTTCACATCCCCACGCGTCAACAACTCGCCGACATCATGACCAAAGGCCTGCCGTCAGACGTTTTCTCGGAGTTTCGATCCAGTCTTTGCGT
>NC_041383.1:269453757-269468168 GCF_002162155.2 Triticum dicoccoides | reverse complement strand
GTTAGATTATACTGCATTTGTATATCGCATGTGTGTACGTATCGCCTACGGCATACAGTGTAGAGCGTGCGTGTGATCGTGGCGCCCTCCTGCAGTGTTAGTGGCGCACGATCTCTAGTAGTGGAGCACCCATGATCTCCCCAGGATGCCGTCCTGTAAGTGTATATATGACGCAGCCTAGAGCATAATCAAGGGTGGTGATCAGTTCTCCCTGATCTTCTCAGTTTACAAAAACAGGGAGCGACTACAATAGAATGACAGCCTGAGGTGAAAAAATAGAAAAAACGAATCTGTACCATTGGATGGATGATCGATGACCCAGATTCAGGTGTAGCGATCTGGGCGTACAACTTGCAAAAAGCTCCCTTGCTGAAGGTTAATTTCTTCCCCATGTCCTTGTTCAAACCCAATCCCGTACGTACGCAGTTGCAGCGACCTAAAATTCCCCTCCACAACGGCGGCGACGGCGCCGGGCCGGACCCCTCAACCAGCGAGTACGCACACCGGAGGTGATGTTCCATCTCTCCGATGGCTTGTGCCCGCGGTGCCGCCGATGGCCTAGTTTGAAGCCGACCAGATCGGAGCTTGTGGACTGCTAAGATCCGCGCCACAGTGTGCTCGTCACGGCCTCCCATCTCAGGCTCCGGCAGAGGCTGGTTCGTCACCGCCTCTACAGCATCAGCCCGCGTCCTCCTCGACCTCGTCGGCTGCAAGTCGTTGGTGAGCTCCTCGGCTCCTTCCGGACCGGCCCCTGTGACGTGGTGCTAAGCTACAAGGTGTCACCATGGTGGTTAATTTTTCTAGTAAATACTCCACAAGTTAATACTCCATCTCAATTTTTCTGGTGGTTAATCATTCACCTGCGATGGAGTAGATGTTAACTTGTATCACTCCGTTCCTAAATATAAGTTTTTGTAGCGATTCTACTAGGTGGACTACATACGGAGCAAAACGGATGAATCTACACTTAAACTGCATCTATATACATCCGTATGTGATTCATAGTGGAATCTCTAAAAAGACTTATATTTAGGAACAGAGGGAGTAGTATTAGCTAGTACTTTTGTGCTTCATCTCAATTTTATTAGCTAGTAGAGTGTATGATGCATATCTATAGCTTTATTTTCTTGTACTTGTTCATGTCAAATCAGCTCGTGTGTGAATGATGCACTTTTGCAACTTCGATTTGATGATGTATTGCTACTGTTCTTGGTGGTTTGGCAGTCTAATTTGGACATTCTGTTTAACTGTTAAGTACTCTGGAGAACCAAGTTAGTAGGTTGAGGACGGGTAGATAATCCTCAATTTGAAATTAGGACATTGCGCTGAAAATATTAATATCTACGGTTGTTCCATTCGTCACAATACGCATCCATTCGGTGAAAAGTTGATGGACAGTTAGCTCTTTTTAATTGTGAAGATTACAATTACCAATTCCTATAATAAATGTATTGTATTAGTATAATTTAGCAGTTCTAGACACACCCTTCTGAGTTCTGACCATTAGTTCGAGACATGGATGGAGCCATTAGCAGACTCGATCCATGAGCATACATTATATATGTTTGGTGAAAAGAAGAGAAAAAACAAATTAACCAATGTAACATTTGGGCAAGTAGAATCTGACCTTAATAGTAAGGGGCAGCAAATTGTACAGCCTGAAATACCTATCTAAGTGGCACATATAGCAAGCCTAGATTTCTTTTTCTTCTCCTTATTCTACTGTATGCTAGGATGTCAATGGGTACTAGACTACTAGTACATCCGTAGTACTACTAGTGCTACTGTAATATATATAAGGTGGGAAGGAGAGAAATTACCCCGGGAGAGTAAGAATAGAATGCCAAAGAATTATTGCTAGTAGACTCCGACAACAAACTTAGGATGCACTAATGAAATACGATTTGTTCTTGTTGAGTTCTTTTCTGGTCAAATAGAGTTTTTGTTTGGAGAGTTATTGTATACCGGCGCACACAATAATCCTGATTCCTGAAAACCCAACTGAGGTAGAAATCATCAGTTGTATGTTGTACATTAATAAACCTTGTTAACAGAAAAATCTTGAACCTGTATTTCACATCTTCCTGCGGCTTTGTGACCTTATTATGAGTTACGAGTCACTAGAAAAGCAAAGGTTCTTGCTTGTTGTTTTGAAAGATAAATGATCTCGGGCTCCATGGTGACAATTGAATTCCTGTTGTTACTCCTCAACTTCAGTTTTCACTCAGACACATCCATGATCATACATTCTATAACTCCTAACAATGTCTTGACCATGAGTGTTACGATGCACAAGTTGCAACAAGACCTTATAATATATTCCTTTTTGTGGCTAAACTATAGTATTTGCCGTAGGCTATGCCACTGATGTGATCCATGTGCCTAACATCTGCCCTAGAAAAGCTTATTTCACTCCTCACGTTGTAATTCTCATCTCAGGATCCAGTAATGGACGGGAGCAGTTCGGCATCGCCTTTAATAGAGCCCATAATTCCAGTGATCATAGCATGTGCAGCAGCACTATCAGGTGAGAACATCGGTCCAAGAAAGTAAGAATATGTTTGATGTGCCTAACATTATGTTGATCCCATGTGTGATGTTCGTGAAAATTCTTTGCAGCCATGGAATTGGTCAACAGTGCTCAACGATTAATTCCGCAATGCTTCTATAGTGATGATGTTATGGTAAGTGTAGAAATGACTATTTGCAGCGTGCATATTTTTCACGCTATACAATGTCGAGAATAGAGATTGTTGCGTGTATTATTATACTTAATACATGGTTCACTAGTTATATTAGGGTGGTTCTGCTAATGTTATTCTTCTCGAACTCGTGACCAGTTTTGACTGATAAAAATGTCCAGTGGCTTCGAGGATTCATCATATTATTTTATCATATGATATGTTTTTTTCTTATTTTTACATTCGACAGACTTTGATAATGCCAAGGCTTATAAAGGATGGATTTCTAATAGGATTCTGCTTTCTCATGTGAGCTCAAGCTTATATGTAAAAATAATTGTATTGCCTAATTCCGCCGGTTGTTTGTATCTGACTATATGAATAAAATGCACTGGAGTGCTTTTCCTGTACAGGATAAATAATGTTTATATAATTTGTTACATTATTGGTAAGTTAGGATGATCCACAAAGTAGTTGGCTTGTCTGCCAGTTTTAGCATAAACATAGTTTAGGTATGTGCAGCACACAGGTTTAAGCATGAATGTATGACACATACATGGACTTGTGCTAACTCAATCGCATTTGTTAGTTTGATGTCTCCCAGGACAAGAAGCTCGAGCAAGAAGCACTACGGCTGGAGGCAACTGTTCTGTACCATCAAAGTAGCAACGTTGATGCAGTTTTCGCTAGCAATGGTTGTTGATCCTGTCATGTTATTTATAACTTTATGTATATCTTCTTGTGTTGTGCCTGGGATGCTCTAGTTTGACATGTACTCAACAATTGTTCTAGGGATAGTCCAGTTTGATATGTAGAATTCCTTGTGCCTGAGATGGTTCAACTTACACGTACTCACTCATTAGTGCCTGTGATGGTCCAGTTGGCCATGTAGTTGAAGAGGCCAAGAGGGTGTTTTGATTTTTTTTCATGTACTTAAATATCTTTGACAGATGTTTACATACTCTTGATTGATCATCTTGTTCAAGTTTCTGGCATAATTAGTTGATGTGGTGGAACCCAGTATTGTACTTAATAGGCATGCAATACATATGTGCAAAAGGAGGGAGCAGGAATGAACGTGTTTAGATATTACAGTCTTATAACAGAACGTTTGGACATGAAAAAGTGAAGGTTGTTACTGCAAAAGTCTATTTGACATCTAACTGCCAGCAGGGTGTTTTCATAAAATGCACATTAAGTGGCCTAGGATCCCTCCACTAGTATCTGTACCATCCACACTAGATCTGACGGCCCAGATCCGTTTTTCTATTTTTGCACCACAAGCTGTTCTTCTATAGTAGTCACTCCCACAAAAACAATACCAACGACACAGCCCTTCTAGTCGTGGACCAAGCCGTACGCCATGTCCACGAGTGTCAGAGCCCTCCCAGCTACCGAGATATTATTCGCAGGCGATAGCGTCCTGTCGATTGACGTACGCTTTGCTTTTCCGCACATGGGCGCGGCACCGCACATGTTGCGACGCAAGTTGCAGCTTCACCCTGAGCTCTGCTATTTAGAGCGAATGAACTATACAGATGCGGCAAAGCAAAGCTAACAGAACAAGAAGGCAGCACTAGTTTACAAAAGATTCCCATGGATTACCCGATGCGGGGGGTGCAGCAGCACCAAGGATTCCGGGCGGTTCATCCATGGCAGTGGTGGCAGTGGCAGCTCTCCGTCCTGGCTTCTTCCTCTTCGCCTCCGGCTCCGTCGACGCGGCCGCCCAACCACGTCAGCTGGGATGAGACCGGCGCCGCGCATATCTACTCCGCCGACCTCCCCGGTAACTCGGCCCGCTCCTGCCGCTCCTCCCCGCACTATTTCTGTTTCTTAATTTTGGCCGTGACATCGACATGAGTGGTGTACGTTCGATTAGGCGTGAGGAAGGAGGAGATCAGGGTGGAGATTGAGGACGGGAGGTACCTCGTCATACGCACCGAGCTGGACGCTGGTGACGCGGAAGTCCACGGCCGCCGAGGCAGCTTCGCGAGGAAGTTCCGGCTGCCGGGGATGGTGGACGCCGACGGCATCACGGCCGAGTACGCCCACGGCGTAGGCATTTCCTATATGGCGCCCGTTGCACCCGTTACAGGCGTCGGCGCAAACGGGCGCACACCCCGCCTCCTTCCATCGATGCGACATGGGCCAGCCCATTTAACTTTTTTCTTCTTCTGTTAAATTCCAAAAAATGTTGCGGCAACAAGATTCCTATATGGCGCCCGTTGCACCCGTTACAGGCGTCGGCGCAAACGGGCGCACACCCCGCCTCCTTCCATCGATGCGACATGGGCCAGCCCATTTAACTTTTTTCTTCTTCTGTTAAATTCCAAAAAATGTTGCGGCAACAAGGTTCGAACACAAGACCAACCGTTTAGTCAGCGAAGGCACTAACCACCACGACTTCTTCACACTTGTGACTAATCTCTTCGTTTTTCTTCTTATGTTGTTCTCAGTTCGTGGAAGCTCGGTCTTTGGAAGCTACCAGCTCGGTTTTTTCGTTTTTGTTTTTTTCTGGACAGCTTTTTGTGATGGTTTTTTATTTCATTGTTCGTTCTCTTTTAATTTCTTTACATTTGTTTTTTTTCTTTTTGAATGCATGAGCATTTTTTTTGAAAAAGCGATGATCTTTTGAAAGTTTTGTGAGTTTTTTTTGTCAAATTTGAAGAACTTTTTGATTTTATGTGAATTTTTCAAAAATGAATGAACTTTTTCAAATTGATAAACTTTTTTCCAAAATCGATGAACCTTTTTCCATTTTTGATGAACTTTTTTCATGATTGGTGAACTTTTTTGAATTCGTGAACCCTTTTTGAAAATCCGTGAAATCTTTTTCAAATCGATGAACTTTTTTTTAAAATCGATGAACCTTTTCCTACTTTATGAACTTTTTCGAATTCGTGAACCGTTTTTTGAAAACCCGTGAACTCTTTTTCAAATCGATGAACTTTTTTCCAAAATTGATGACCTTTTTTTTAATCTTGATGAACTGTTTTCATGGTTGGTGAACTTTTTAAAATTTTAAAATTCCATCAATTTTTAAAACATGAACAATTATTGAGAACATGAACAAAAATTTATATACGATGAGCGATTTTCAAATATACAATGAACAATTTTTTCGGTGTACGATGAACAATTTTTAACTGCACGGCGAACATGTTTGTGGTTTAGTTTAAAACATATTTATACATTTTTTTTATATAAGATGAACAAATTTTATACATTGAACATTTTTGTAATATAATCTGAATTTTTTTAACTACACATTGAACAATTTTGTGATATACGCTGATGTCGGTGTACTAGAGTAGGGGTACCCTAATACCCCGAACTTGTGCACGGGCAGTTGCAGCGCCCTGCGGCAAGGCTTACCGGGCGACCGCCAAGGTCCTCCGTGATTTCCTTTGGAGCCATTCAAGAACAAAGTATTCAAGTCAAGGAGGCAAGGCCCCGGCAAGAGGAGCTTGCTGGGAAGGCCAACCAAGGCATCCCAAGGAACTTGCCGCGACGCGCCACGCGCCCCGGCAAGGCAACAAGGCCCCGGCAAGAGGAGCTTGCCGGGAAGACCAACCAAGGCATCTCGAGGCCCGGTGAGCGACAAGCTTCCGAACCCGACAAGACAACGGCCGCGGCAAGGCGCTTGCCGCGGCAGGCGGCCACTCTGTACCCACGCTCCAGCACATCCACCAACGTGTCGCTCTGGGGGCCTTTCCAGGCGCGTGTGGCGGAAGGCTGTGCAGCCAGCGGTGCGCGGTGGCATGCGGAGCTGACAAGACTGCCGTCGTGGCGAGCGGTGGCGTCCCTGACGGTACCTTCCTACACTGTTTGGGCGACACAGACGGGCATTTAATGCCCTTGTCCCCTGCCATCAGGGTTAGGTAGGAAACAATATACAAGCAACTGTACCAACCACCTTGCTTTTTACATTTGTACCCTTGTTTACGTTGCCATCTGTCGGTGACCCCTTTAGCGTATAAAAGGAGGCCCATGCGCAACGTAGAAGGGGTTCGACTCATTTTCGCAAGCCAGAAAACACTTAGCTCACTCTCGAGCAAGAACATAATAGAATCAGACAAGCGGCAGTAGGAGTATTATCTCTCCGGAGAGCTCCGAAGCTGGGTAAACTGCCGTGTGCTTCGCCTCGATATGCTCTTCGTGCGACCTCCGCCCCCTGCCGAACCGAAAGGGGCTCGGTCCGCCGGCCCCATAGGTGTTCGTGGATCAGTTTCCCCGACATCTTTGACGCGTGCCGTTAGGGGAGGGCACGGTGGATACGGAGCAGGATTCAGCGTGGCCCAGGCCGTGTGTGCCCGTGCCCTGTTTTGGGCCTGGCCCAACAGCGCTCGGCACCGTGTGTGGCCCAGGCCCGGGGGCTCCTGTCGGTGTACTAGAGTAGGGGTATCCTAGTACCCCGAACTTGTGCACGGGCAGTTGTAGCGCCCCGCGGCAAGGCTTGCCGGGCGACCGCCAAGGTCTTCCGTGGTTTCCTTTGGAGTCATTCAAGAACAAAGTATTCAAGTCAAGGAGGCAAGGCCCCGGCAAGAGGAGCTTGCCGGGAAGGCCAACCAAGGCATCCCAAGGAACTTGCCGCGACGCGCCACGCGCCCCGGCAAGGCAACAAGGCCCCGGCAAGAGGAGTTTGTCGGGAAGACCAACCAAGGCATCTCGAGGCCCGGTGAGCGACAAGCTTCCGGACCCGACAAGACAACAGCCGCGGCAAGACGCTTGCCGCGGCAGGCGGCTACTCTGTACCCACGCTCCAGCACATCCACCAACGTGTCGCTCTGGGGGCCTTTCCAGGCACGCGTGGCGGAAGGCTGTGCAGCCAGCGGTGCGCGGTGGCATGCGGAGCTGACAAGACTGCCGTCGTGGCGAGCGGTGGCGTCCCTGACGGTACCTTCCTGCACTGTTTGGGCGACACAGACGGGCATTTAATGCCCTTGTCCCCCGCCGTCAGGGTTAGGTAGGAAACACTGTACAAGCAACTGTACCAACCACCTCGCTTTTTACATTTCTACCCTTGTTTACGTTGCCACCTGTCGGTGACCTCTTTAGCGTATAAAAGGAGGCCCATGCGCAACGTAGAAGGGGGTCGACTCATTTTCGCAAGCCAGAAAACACTTAGCTCACTCTCGAGCAAGAACATAATAGAATCAGACAAGCAGCAGTAGGAGTATTATCTCTCCGGAGAGCTCCGAAGCTGGGTAAACTGCCGTGTGCTTCGCCTCGATCTGCTCTTCGTGCGACCTCCGCCCCCCGCCGAACCGAAAGGGGCTCGGTCCGCCGGCCCCATAGGTGTTCGTGGATCAGTTTCCCCGACAGCTGAAAAACCATTTAAATACCCATTGAACATTTTTTGATGTACACTGAATAATTTAAAATTGTGAACAAAATTTGAAAATGTGTATAAATTTAAAACTATGAACACATTTTGAAATCACGAACAAAAAACGAAAAATACATTTTTTTTAAATTCCATGAACTTTATTCAAATTTGATGAACCTTTTTTCAAAATCGACAAACTCTTTTTCAAAATTGATGAACTTTTAATCATTTTTGATGAACTTTTTTCCAAAATCGATGAATTATTTTTCATATTTGCTGAATTTTTTTCAAAATCAATGTTTTTTCAAGTTCATGAACTTTTTATGTTTCTGGACTTTCTTTCCAAAAAAAACTAAAAATTGGAATTCAAGATTTTCTTTTAATTTTTTTTGTCAAAAGTCAACAGTTGACCGGTCAACTGGCCAGCTGTCGACCGGTGAACTCTGATCGATGGGAGCGAAGGAGGCGATCAAGGGGCGAGCGAAGCAGGCGATCCTGGGCCGGCGCAGTTCACAGCCGCGTGGGTGCCCGAACTGCCAACGGGCGCTAAAGGCGCCCGTTAGGAGCTCCCCACGGCGTACTGACCGTGACGGTGCCCAGGATGCACACCCGGGCCCGGCCCGTGGTCAATCTCATCGGGCTTGGTCCTGCCTGCGACCCCGTGGCCAGAGCAGCTTAAATTGATTTATTATTATATTATATATTTAAGTTCCCACGTACTAAATGAAATGATGAATGGATATAAGGTCTAGGCCGGAGAGCAAAGTATTTTCTAAGTATTTTAAAAATGCTATAGTTTTTAAGATTACCACCGAGTTTTATTTACAATGAGCTGTTGGTTACCCCTAACACCTGTGATTTTAATACTGCAATATTGGTCAAACTGTGGTTTGTGGTTTTTTCTCTGTTTAATAAAAAGAACCTCGGACCTCTTTTTCAAAAACAGAGCAGCTGAAAAGAAGAATCTGGCCAGGAAGTGCTATTGTGAGCTCGAGCTCACAGGCACCTTTTGCTACAGTACACACGAAAAATATATTTAAAAAGTTCAAAAAAATCTGTATTTTTTGGCAACAAATATTGATGCTTTTTCTACATGCGTGCAAAATTCATGACAAAATGACATTCATGCAGGTCTCGGCAAAAAAAAAATTGATGCTGCAAAATGCTTCCAAAATTAGTTTTATTGAGCATGATTTTATTTTTTTGCCGAGACCTCCACAAATGTCATTTCATCATGAAACTTGGCATGCATGTAGAAAAAACATCAAAGTTTCTTAAAAAAAAAATCAGAATTTTTTGAACTTTTACTATTTTTTTCGGATTTTACTGTTCATCCGCGATCACTGGTGCTCGGGATCACATGCTCCATGTCCTCGTTATCTTCTTCCCCGCTATACTCAACAACTCTCGATCTAAAAAAAGGCCTCGCTCCCTCTGTGCGCAGCTCCGCTCCGCCTCAATGGTGACACAAAAGAATGGGGCCGCTTGCGTAGCTCTGCCGTCCGGTGAGTTACTGGCAACGCCGTGTTGCATGGCCTTTAAAAATATATACTGTACAAGATAGCCGTCGTTCCGTCCTTTGTGCATGCTTCTATTCTTATGGAGGGTCAGCCAACCTACAACTATTTTGACGCAATACAACCGGCCAGCTGCGCGTAGCTAGATGCGTCTGCTTGGAGGCTAACGGCTAGCTAGCAAAATTTACAGCATCGTATGGTGTAGCCAAGCCAAACATGTTCTCTGTATTTTGAATACTTCAAAAAACTCTATTAAATTAAAACCATGGTATGGTATACCTATTGACAAAATTACTATAGTTTTTGATACTTTAGTTTTTATGATAATTTGCTATCAAACATAGCGCTAGCCTGTCAGAGTATCTTATTTTTCTTATAAACTATCGTAATTGTCCGTGCGTTGTTGCAACGGGGGACACCTATTCTAATCGTTCAACATCAATCGTTCTGACTCTTCTTCCCGCATTTTTATTTGTCACCTCCCAAGCTAAACTTCGTATACGCTGATAAGTGCCACACATGCCGATCCTGTACCACACTTGTGGGCACATGTGGCTTGAAGGATAACGCCCTTCTAGCCATTCATTGTGACAGCTCAGCTTTTTATTTCTTTCACACATGCATGCAAAAGGGATAAAGCAAATGATGTCAGCGAGAAACTTTTGAGGTTTTTAAACTTTAAATGTTTTATCTCTTGAATGAAAAATCTAATTGAAAATCCGTTTTCACCATTAAATCATCGCGACAAGGACTTCAAAATTAGATCTCATATCGATATATTTCGACGATATTTTTTGGCGGTTAAAAGTTGTCATGTCTATTTCACATAAATTGACATGGTATTTACACTAAAGTTATGTTTCAACTACCTTTTCTTCTACGTTTAAAGTAAATTTTGACATGTTATAAAAGAGGGAACTAAAAACTAAAGTTGCCAGGGAGAATCACTAAAATCTGCCATGATTCATGAAATAATTTTTACATGGTTCATAATTAAAAAAATATCCGTCGTCAAATAGTTTAAAAATGCATAGTTGATGACTCAAATTTTGCATGAACCAAAAACTAAAATTGCCATGGCGAATTACTTAATTTTTTCATGATACATGCACTAAAATTTGCCATGGTTTATACAAAAAAAATCATGGTCAAAATACTAGAATTGCCATAATCTATAAACTAAAAGTGTCACGATCTATAAACTACATTTGTCATGATAAATCACTAAAAATTTCCATGATCCATGAATTAAATTTGCCGTGGTTAATTACTAAAAATTTCTATGGTTAATTAATATAATTTGCTGTGAAAAGTAGTTGGAATACAATGGTAGCTATAAAACTAGAAGAAACATATCATGGCAACTTTAGTGTAAACACTATGGCAATTTTTAGGTGGTGGCGCTTCTAGAGGAGGTTGGACGCGGATGGGGGTGGAGCAAAGTTGTCCCCGCGGCGCTGCTCGAGGAGGCGGGGCACGGAGGGGCATAGAAACGGCGAAGACAACGCCGACGTGTTCCACAGGGGCGGTGATCCCTGCAGCTGTAGGCTTTGGGCGGGCGCGACGGATCGGGCTCTAGGACTGACATGGCGGTCCTCTACTTCCATCGAGCTGCAAGGGCGCATGCCGTCCCTACTTGCTGTCGTCCATGTGTCCTCACTGACGCGGAGGCTGATGGCACGGCGAAGGCGCACCCTGATTTTCTCCTAACAACCCAAGCGGGGTCAAAGCCACATCCGAAATTCGAGCTAGATCGCCACGGCGACTCACCGCACAAGACCCCGCCATTGGATTCATTTCTCTGCAGGTAGCATCCCGCTGAACCTTCTTTCATATTTGTTCGGTTAATCGTCTACAATTTTTTGCCATGCCATGATGCAGTAGATGCACGGCAGATTTCATGATTGCAGTCACTATATTGGCAGAGGAGCAACATTTTTAGTTTTAGAGTAGAGAAAGCAGATATGCATGAGATTATATCCATATAAATTGGCTAGACGAGCAGAGAAAACACCATCGCAACTTTCTTATCAAGATGGCAATTTTTTGGAGTGGTGAGGCCGTGAGATGGTAGTTTTAGTGTGGGAAACACGACAATTTTTCAGTACACAACTGTAGCTTCATAAAACGTTAGCATAGCAGTAATTTTTGCCATGCTCAAAGATTGTGTCATGTACAAAGTTGCCATGCTAATTTTGTGATTGCAGTTTCACTGTCCACGTCCTCGGACATATACAAGTTTACCTGATACCATCATAGAATTAGAATAATTTTTGCCATGCTCAAAGATTGTGTCATGTACAAAGTTGCCATGATGTCCAGTCCATGGTAGGCAATGAGCTCGGAGGGTTGCATGCGGAAGGCTGCACGAGGCTCGGGTGCGAGCTCGAGGGAGACGAGCTGCACGAAGCTCGGGTGTGTGAGGTGTTGCTCCTTTGGATTAGGACCGCGCAGCGTCACGAACTAGGTTTTGAAGGTGAGCAATGTTTGGATCCCTATGTGGCTCCCTCTAAATGCTTCTGAACCATCCTGTGCGTGAATGCCTACAATTACCAACCACCCATGCATGAATGCCTCAAATTATTAGCATACAAAATTTTTGTCTCTAAGAATCATGTCAACAATTTCACAAATTTTTACAGTCTATGTATTTTACAAATCAATTCAAGCGGTGGCATTGGTTACAAATTTCTTTTTTTATGTATTTTTCTGAATGTTAAGAACATCTATAGCCTTTTCATGCCCTTGTTTGGCAAATTTTACTCCATTTTTGCCATGGTAAAAATACTTTTATTCACACGACAAATTTTACTTTAAGTTGCCATGGCAAATTTATTGTAAAGAGCATGGCAATTTTGTTTTAAATATGATAGCAAATTTAGACAGCACGGTAAGTATACTTGTATAGCCATGCCATTTCTAAAATTTATTCCATGGCAAAAGTACTCCATTTTTGGCCATGGCAAAATTAATACATTTTTTGCCATGGCAAATTTTTATTTCACTTTTGCCATGGCAAATTTAACTCCATTTTTGGCAAATTTTTACTTCACTTTTGCCATGGCAAATTTAACTCCATTTTTTGTCATGTCAAAAATACTTTTATTTCACATGTAAAATTTTAGTTTAAGTTGCCATTGCAAATTTTATTTTAAGTTGCCATGGCAATTTCAATTTAAATATTATGGAAAATTTACATTTATAGAACATGGCAAATTTTGCTATGTAGCATCTAAAATATACTTGTGTAACCATGACATTTTTTTTCCATGGCAAATAATTAAACCATTTTTTGCCATGGCAAACTTCTCTAATTAACATGTCCAAAAACATGCAAACTTGCCATGGCAAAGTTATATATGTTTAAAAATATGTCAAACTTTGTAGATGTTCAAAAATATGGCAAACTTGCCATGGAATTTTAAATGTTAAAAAACATGACAAACTAATGATGTTCAAAAAACATGGTAAACTTGCTATGGCAACTAAGGATGTTCAAAAATATGGCAACCTAAGATGTTCAGAAACACGGCAAACTTGCCATGGCAACTAAAATCAGTATTGTTTATAGATGTGTTTTTCCATGCCAACTAAGTGCATTTTTTTGCCATGGTTCATTGTGTCTTTTTGCCATGTCCATTCGAAGTTTGTCATGGCCATTAGAAATTAGTTTTAGAACACGGCAAGTTTGCCCTTTCAAAATTGTTTTTTCCATGGAAAAAAACTTTGATTCTTTGAAATTTATTTTGCCATGGAGATTACATGGACGATATCATCACAACTTAAAATGTTTTCTCCATTTTTTTCAAAAATTATCTATGTGTCTAGAGAGAAAAAATTTCACCCTATCACTTCATGGCAACTTTTTCCCATTTTTTTAACTTCGTAGTGATGGCAACTTTTAGTACTGTAGAGATGCAGGTTGCCATGACTTCTTCCTTTTTTGCGTCATTTTTTAAAACATAAACTTGAACATGGCAATTTCTTTCATAGAATGGCAAAAGTCCATGGCAATTTTATCGTGCAAAAGACTAGTGTTTATTAGTCGCAGAAAAACTGGGCCTTTTACTAGTCGTACATGGGCTTTATTTGTCGTTTTTCTTTTCACGGGAAAAAGGCCTGCAGGGCCCGGTGGGTGGGGCGTTCGGGCTGGGGCGTTCTCCTCCCGAACAAGTTGTTCAACCGATACCCCTTCCATCCTAAACGAAACGTTCAGTCTGGGGTGCTTCCAGACCGAACAATCGCTTATTATCGACGTCCTTTGTGTATGATAGTGCCTCATATTTGGTATCTATCATTGGACACCTGACCTATTCACGCCCCTGTATTACCGCAACAACCGAGAAAATTAATTTCATGGAAATCGATCAACAATGAGCACATGACAAACCAAGTTTTGTGGGCGCAACAAAATCAAGGAATTTGATGTTATAGTCAAATAAAGCACGCTGTAAATTACAAACCCGCAATGCCAAGAAATGTGATAAGATCTTTTATTTTTGACTATTTTCTCACGTTGCCTCTACACCTTGCTCTCTTGATGGCATCTGCTGGATAGTGCTCCTAGCTTGAAGGGTTCAGTAGTGTTCACAGTGCACCATTGTTGTTCCACTTGCAATGTTCAAATCAGGGTCTTCCTTGATCTTGGCTTGAAGGGTTCAGTAATGAGGAAAATAAGACAACACATGAATGTCAAAGGTTGAGCTTCAGATGGCTCTCATCTCCCCTCCCCCCGCTCTACTCTCCCCTCCCCTTCATTCTCTCCCTTGCCCACCGGCCTGGTGGCTGCCGTCGCGGCCTTCCCCCTCCCTCCCCCCTCTCCCTCTCCCATGCATCCTATCCCCCGTGCCTTCCTTGCCTCCATCGTACGCCTTGCCGCTCACT
>NC_041383.1:269443174-269453474 GCF_002162155.2 Triticum dicoccoides | reverse complement strand
GAGCCACTGGTCTTCAACTTTGAAGATGAGGACACGGTGGTTCCGCCGCCTGGGTCTCGTCGTACAGCTCTCGCTCCGGGGTGTGTGAAGCGCTCAAAGTTCACGTCGGGTGGGTGCTGACATTTTTCGGCGTGCTCGCCGCTGGAGCAGGGCTGGATGCACGTTCGGCGGCGCGACTATTACTCAGGTAAGTTTCGTTACCGTTCCCCGGCTATCGGGCTGCTGGGTCCTGCTTCGACGTCCTTCGGTGATTCTGATGTCGCGCCATCCCTTCCTTCTTGTGCTTCCGCCCTGGGCGCGTCGCTAGTTCCCCCAACTCACTAGTGCGTCGGGTGCCCAGTCTATGCGGAGGCCTTCTGGGTCGACGCTCGGCCCGCTGCTCCCAAGGCTGTTTGGCCTGGTGCGATGCGGTTATATCTGGATCCCCAAAGGTCTCCGTGTCCCTGGTCTAGGGTTTCTGTCTTCCTCTTGCGACGTGCCCTGCTACCCTTTTCCCATCCAAGATCTTACCAGATCCACTCTCCCATTCATTTCTTAAGGTCGCGTCCATGGACACGTCCCGTGGCTCGTCTAGCGAGGCGGCCTTGGGTGGTAAGCATCGCCGGGAGGGTTCGGTGGAGTCCGCGTCTGATTTAGAGTACGAGGTGGCGCTTTGGTCCAAGCTTGAGGCTGAGCGGGCTACGCGCGACCAAGTGTCCTGGGACCGCGAGGCCTGGGTTGCTGGTCCGGCGTGGCCCCAGCGGGAAGAGCGTGGCCGTGCGGCAACATCCAAGGCGACTGGGTCGAACATGGCGGCGCCTGCGGTCAACGCAGCTTCGGGCTAGGGCACCTCGGTGCCAGATCCCTGGGAGGCTACGGCGGAGGGCTTGGCGGCGGCTCCCGGCAGATCTCTTGCTAGATTTGCTTGTGGTCCGGTGCCTCCGCCCCGGCCGGCGGCTGTTACTTGTGAGCTGCGTTGGGATTTTCCCCGGAGAGGAGGGGAGATGCAATACAATAGAGATAAGTATTTCCCTTAGTGAGAACCAAGGTTTATCGAACTAATAGGAGAATCACGCAAAACCTCATGAACAACACATGCATACACAAAAGAAAATACTTGCACCCAATGCAGGCAAGAGGGTTGTCAATCCCCTTGGACTAGTTACTTGCAAGGATCAAATCTTGTATAGGTAGATGGATAAATTGCAAAGTAAAATAAAAGAAAATAAATTTCAACAAAGGAATTTTAGTTTCTATAATATGATAAAAGTAGACCCCGGGGTCGTAGTTTTCACTTGAGGCTTCTCTCTCGAACACATAGAATAAGGTGGGTGAACAAATTACTGTTGGGCAATTGATAGAAAAGCACATAGTTATGACATATTCACAGCAATGATCATCTATATAGGCATCACGTCCGAGACAAGTAGACCGACTCCTACCTGCATCTTACTACTATTACTCCACCAATCGACCACTATCCAGCATGCATCTATGTTATTAAGTTCATGAAAAATAGAGTAACGCCTTAAGCAAGATGACATGATGTAGACAAAGTAAACCCAATCAATATGAATAAACCCCGTCGTTTTATCCTTAATGCCAATAAAACAAATACGTGTTTTGTCCCCTTCTATCACTGGGATATAGAGCACCGCAAGATTGAACCAATCACAAAGCACCTCTTCCATTGAAGATAAATCAATCTAGTTGGCCACACCAAATGGATAGATCAGAGAGAAATCAAAACCTATAGCAATCATGCATAATAAAGTTAAGATAAGACCTAATTACTTTCAATGAATAATCTGATCATAAACCCACAATTCATTCAATCCCACCAAACACACCGCAAAAGAAGATTACATCGGACATAACTCCAAGAAGATCGAAGAGAACATGGTATTGAAGATCAAAGAGAGAGAGAAGAAGCCATTTAGCTACTAGATATGAACTTGTAGGTCTATGGTGAACTACTCACGCATCATCGGAAGGCAACAAGGATGATGTAGAAGCCCTCTGTGATTGATTCCCCCTCTGACAGAGTACCGGAAAAGGCCTCTGGATGGGATTGCGGTAGAACAGAAACTTGCGGTGGAGGAAAAAGGTTTTAAGGCACCTCTTTGTTGGTTTCTCAGGTCCTATTCGATAGTCGTTCGGCTCCGCGCTCCAAAAACTCTACGCACGAAGTTGGGCAGAACATCAGCTGTGAGAAGCCAGCTTTGAGAAGTTGTGATGAGTCGCAGTGTATTTCGGTGGAGTTAGAGAAGTTGACAAATCGGAGATCCACAAAATCCTCTAAAATGCGGAGTTCAATGAAATTACAAGGTATGCCACCGCCAAGTGATGGAAAACGTTTTTTCAGTCTCTCTCCTCCCTTCTTTCTTCGTCAACACACGATCCTGCTTATTCCTCGAATAGAAAAAGATCGCTCCTACCCTTTTGGGTTGTAGGGCTGCCTCCAAGCCGACCCAATAAGGAGCTAGACCGGCCAAGAAGCACTGCCGTCCCAAACTGGCGAGAGAGAAGCTAATTTTCCTACTGAACAGAATGGAATCGCTGCGTGGAGCGAGAGGCCATGTCGAGGAAGCTGAATCTACAGAGTTGGAAGAGGTTCAAAACAGGCCCTCAATATTTGAGAATTTATAGAAGTGGAATTAGGTCGGATGGAGCCTCGAGGGCCCACAAGGTAACAAGGTGCACCCTGTTGCCTTGCTGTCTCCCCGTTCGTCCTTTGGTCTCCTCCCGGAAATTCTAGGGTCTCTCTTGTCTAGAAAAAAATCGTTAAAAAGTTTCATAGCATTTGGACTTCGTTTGGTACTGATTTTCTGAAAAACCAAAAACAAGCAAGAAACGACAACTAGCACTAGGCACTGGGTTAATAGGTTAGTCCCAAAAAATGAAATAAAATAGCACAAAAAGTTATATAAAGTATCCAAGATTGATAATATAATGGCATGAAACAATAAAAAATTATAGATACATTGGAGACGTATGAGCGGTGCGTTCGAATGCCGCTGGATTTGGCTCCGGAGGGAGGCAATTCGGCGGTGGCAGTGCGCCAGGCGGTGTCAGTAGGCAGTACCAGAGGCCTGGCTCCTCATCCTTGTATCCTAACAACGCATGTAAGTTTGGTCCGTCTGACCCTGGCTCCTCTTCCATTGCTGTCAGGGATGGCATCCTTCCTCCTCCTCCACCCCTTCCACATGGTCTCCTTCTTTCTTCCTCTGGCCCCACTTCCACTCTCAACATTTTTCTTGTCATCGTCTGGGAGACTTTCAGTCCAAATGCGAGTACCCCCTTTTGTCTCATTTGCCGCACCGAACGACACCTCACCGTTGATTGTAAGGATTGTAACAAGCCTTCGGTTTTCAAGCAGTCGGTCTAGGACTGCCAGACTACGCATTCTTCAATCTGGAGGGTGATGTTGGCATGCCCATTGTGGCTCACTCCTTCTCTAATGTTGTTGTCATTTCCGTGCTTTCCCAAGTGGTATCCTCTGAGGTTATTTTAAGCGAGCCGAAGGAGTGGGGGATGGAGGGCTAGGATTGGCAGCTCCAACAGATCTCCGATTCTGAGTTTGCAATGGTGTTCCCTTCCAAGAAGAGCCTCAAGATGGTCTCGGCATACACCAGTTTCATCCTAGCTCTCAGCCAAATCATCTTATCTGTTAAGGCAGCAGATGCTGGTGCTCGCCCGTCTGGTGCTTTGTCTGACATTTGGGTTCTACTTGATAATGTGCCTCCGGGTCTTCGTTCTCGCTCCTTCCTCATGGCTTTTGGCGAACTGATCAGCAAACCTATTGAACTTGACCTGTCCTCCTTGGACCGTCTTGGCCCTGCATGCATGCGCATCTGGTTCTCGAGCCATCCCGTGTCTTGGGTTTAGTGAATGTCTTCCCCTTCTCCAGTTCCTTTTGGATCTGTGTTCATGTGGAGGGCCAGGTGGCTCAGTTATAACCCACAAGCATAGGGGATCGCGACAGTCTTCGAGGGTAGTATTTCACCCAAATTTATTGATTCAACACAAGGGGAGCCAAAGAATATTTATGAGCCTTAGCAGTTGAGTTGTCAGTTTAACAACACATAGGAAATTATATTTCTGCAGCAAAATGTTTAGTAGCACAGTAACAATAGTAACAGGAGCAGTAATAGTGGTAATTTGTAGTGATTGTAACAGCAGCAACAACGAAAGTAACTTAGCAAACACAAATATGAGGAAATCGTAGGCATTGGATCAGTGATGGATATTTGTGTTGGATGACATTCATCATATAACAATCACAACCTAGAGAGATACACAATAGCTCCAATTTATTAATGTCATGTAGGCATGTATTCCATATATAGTCATACATGCTTATAATAAGAACTTGCATGACATATTTTGTCGTACCCTCCCATGGCAGTGGGGTCCATAAGAAAATCTATGGGATATTAAGGCCTCTTTTTAATAGAGAACCAAAACAAAGCATTAACACATAGTGAATACATGAACTCCTCACACTACGGTAATCACCGAAAAGAATCCCAATTATTGTCACCTTGGGGATGCGGATCATAACACGAATAGGTGCATACAACTTGCAAGATAGGATCAAGAATTCAAATATATTCATGAAAACATAAAGGGTCCAGATCTGAAATCATGGCACTCGGGCCCTAGTGACAAGCATTAAGCATAGCAAAGTCATAACAACATCAATCTCATAACATAATGGATACTAGGGATCAAGCCGTAACAAATTGACTCGATTACATGACAAATACCATCCAACTTCATCATCTTCCAGCAAGCCTACAAAGGAATTACTCACTCCTGGCAGTGAGCATCATGGAATTATTGATGGAGAAGGGTTGATGATGACAGTATTATCATACTACATCATACTTCATCATAACCATTTTAATGCATGTTGATACTCAAAACAAATCATTATCCACTCCTAGTTGTTTAAGCATGGCATGAGCAACTATAATTCTAATTGTCATCACAAACATGTTTACTCATAGTATATTGAATCAAGAACGACTGAGCTAAACACATTTACAAAAACAAAAACAAGAAGATTCCATACCAACTTTCTTTCACCGCAATCACTTCATCAAATCATCGTTATTATTGCCTTTCACTTGCACGATCGAATGATGTGAAAATACTAATAATGAAAGTGTGTCATGGACTAAGCTGAAATCTGTAACACTTTATTCAAAGGAGAAGACAAGGTAATATGGGCTCTTTGTTAGGTCAACAATATTGCATATGAGATCCACGCAACATTTTCATGGTGGTCTTCGCCTTTCGACGAATCAAAGAAAAGAAAAGAAAAGAATTTCGGAGAAACACACTGGAATGTTTTTGGAGTTTTTAGTTTTGAGGAAGCAAACTAACCAAAGGAAAAACGAAAACGAGAAAAACTATTTACACGGGAATGCTCCCAACAAACAAAAGAAGAAACGAGAAATATTTTTGGGTTTTCTTTTAACACTAGTAAGTAACTGAACAAGAAGAAAAAAATCTGAAAATAAGTGAGAAATATTTTTGGATTTTCGAAGTTTTTCAAACACACAAGAAGAAAGCAAAAATAAAACTAACATGGATATATGATGAAAAAGGATGAACAGTGACGACTGGAATGAATGTGTGATACATGAATGTAATGTCGAGTGAGAAATGCGTACTCCCCCAAGCTTAGGCTTCTGGCCTAAGTTGGTCTACGACCATGGGTCAAAGTAGCCACCCCCCTGGATAATACTAGGGCTCCTGAGGGTCCTACTGATTAATAGGCTCTGGGGTCGGCTCTGGCTCAGGTGCTGGGAGCTGTGTCAAGCCCCAATAGGCATAAATGTCCTCTGGCATAATAGTGTACTGCCTAAACAAAGATCAAACAAAGAAGGTGCAGGCAGGGTAATAATCTGATGGGTGCCTAACTAAATACAAATTTATACTGGAATTGCCTCGGTCCATTGTCAATAAAATTATGTTGAACCGTACTAGCATAATCAAGATATTTGGTGGGTAAAAGCTTCTCTTTCGCCTCGTCATGCCTAATAGGAACCTCGAAGTGTTTAGCGAGGCGGGAAGCATAAATACCCCCATAAATAACGTCCTTCGAACGGTTTGTGTGCAACCGTCGAGCGATCATAGCACCCAAACTGAAAGTTCTATCACGATAAAGAGCATGGCGCAAAATAGCAAGGTTAGGTGAACTAAGCGTTCCACTCTCCCACCTACCAGTCAAACACCCCCTGACAAATAATGAGTAATAGCACAAAACGAGAAAATGTAAACTAGAAAATCTAGCCTCAGAAATTCCTCTCGACCCCCCCACGGTTACCTCAGATATAAAGTTCGTGATGTCCCTATGACGTGGTTCAAGGGGTATGCCCTCGTTAGGAATCATGCAAACTTCACAAAATTCCTCCAATGTCATCTCTCTAGGAATATCATATAAATGGAATGACACAATGGGTATATCTCTCCTAGCATGAAAGTAGAAGTTTTGCATGTAAGTATTTGTGAGGAGGGGGTATTGGTCACACTTATCTTTGAATAAGGAAATGATGCTAACATTGTTCGCCAAATAATGGAAATCCTCAAAAATTCTCGCATCATCAAGAACTGCCGCATGACCACTTGCACGGTCGCACCTCGGCCGCACGAGGAAGATTGTACTTGGGCTTCAGGGTTTCTTTAGGACCCTAGCTTGAAGAACCTCTCAACCTCCACTTGAGCATTTTCTTTTTATCTAAAAATTTCTGAAATTTTTAGTGCCTCAAAATAAAAGTGAACAAAACTTAACAAAATTGATAACAACCACTCCCACAAGTGTCTAGAGGCTATATCATGCATCAAAACTACTTTGGACCATACAAATTCAACATGCAAGCTCATATACATGGTCACCACGTCAGGAAAAATTTGCAAAACATAAAACACTAGAACAAAAACTAATTGGACCATTGGAGGAATCACATAACAAGGAGTAATCCCCCAAAATAGTTTCGGAAATGGAGCTCCGAGCAAGGAGATCGAAAATCGCAGGAGAATGAGCAAGAACATAGGTTTGAAAACTATGGTGATTTTCTCTGGAGGAAGGAGAAAGTAGTGGGCTGGTGCACCAAGTGAGGGGTCCCTTGTGGGACCCACAAGCTCACTAGGCACGCTCAGGGGGGTGGGAGTGCCTGTGAGCTTGTGGCTCACAGGTGCACCCCCTGGGGTGTATCTAGTGCCAAAAATTCTTATTTATCATAGAAAAATCATATTAAATTTTTAGGTCATTATGAGAACTTCTATTTTCGGGACATTTAAAAAACACAGATAATTCAGAAAACAAGATAAACATGACATTTCTACTTTATTAACTTTAAATAACAGAGAGTAAATAGTGGGTATAGTAGGTTGTGCTTTCTAAATTCATCGACCACATGCCCATAAAAAAGAATCCATTAATAAGGTTTATCAAGTCTTATTAACAAACCATTTCCGAGTAACATGAAATCAAAGAATTTTCGTATGACACTAAGTTACCTCAATGGGGATATGCATTTCCCCAACAATAAGAGTTTCATATTTATTTTTGACTAAAGGAAGAGGGAATTGAAAACCTCCAATAGTGATCATAGTAATTTTTTAAATAATGTTGATACTATTCACCGAACTTTGTTTCTTCGGGAAATAAACCGTATGCTCTTTACCATTAACATGAAAAGTAACCTTGCTTTTGTTGCAATAAAATAACAGCCCCTGCAGTATTCAAATAGGGTCTACCAAGGATAATTGACATAGTGTCATCCTCGGGCATATCAAGTATAACAAAGTCTATTAAGATAGTAACATTTGCAACTATAACAGGCACATTCTCACAAATTCCAATAGGTATAGCAGTTGATTTATCAGCCATTTGTAAAGATATTTTAGTAGGTGCAAGCTTATTCAAATCAAGTCTTCTATATAAAAGAGAAAGGCATAACACTAACACCAGCTCCTAAATCACATAAAGCAGATTTGACATAACTTCTTTTAATGGAGCATGGTATAGTGGGTATTCCTGGATCTCCTAACTTCCTTAGGTACTCCACCCTTGACAGTATAATTTGCAAGCATGGTGGAAATTTTAGCTTCGGGTATCTTTCTTTTATTAGTAACAATATATTTCATGTATTTAGCATAAGGAGGCATTTTCAAAATATCAGTCAAGCATGTGCGCAAAAGACAGGTGTAAGCATTTCAACAAAGCGCTCAAAATCCTCCTCATCCTTATTTTTCGGAGGCTTAGTAGGAAAATGCATGGGTTTCTGAACCCATGGTTCTCTTTCCTTACCATGTTTTCTAGCAATGGAATCTCTTTTATCATATATTTTATTCTTAGGAGGTGGATTATCAAGATTAACAACAAGTTCTATTTCTACATCATTATCAAGTTCTTTATCATTACCTGGTTGAGCATCAACATGAACATCATCATTATCATTATCTAGGTGGATGTTCATTACCAGATTGTGTCTCAGCATGAGAAATATAAACATCATTACTATTCTCAGGAGGCTTTTCTATCACAGGTTCACTAGAAGCATGCAAATTCTATCATTTTTCTTTTTCTTTTTCTTCTTAGATAGATGAACTAGGTGTGTCGATATTAATTCTTTGAGAATATTGCTCAATTCTTTTAGGATGACCTTCAGGATATAGTAGCTCCTGATTCATTCTACCTCCTCTAGTCACTACCCTAACAACATGATCATTCATTTAATTATTCATTTCATTAAGCAAATCATTTTGTGACTTAGCAACTTTTTCTAACTGGGTATGAACCATGGATGCATGTTTACCTAAACCTTTAACATCATTAGCAATTCTAAACATCAAGTCACTCAAACGATCAACCTTGATAGCATTACGTTTCAATTGACTCTTAACATACATGTTGAGGTGTTCTTGCTTAACAATGTAATTATCAAATTCATCCAGGCATTGACTAGCGAATTTATCATAAGGAATATCACCTTCATCTAATCTATAAAGAAAATTTACCTTTACTACCTATGTCGGGGTATCGAGTTCATGTATTTCTTCAATAGGTGGTAAATTCTTAACATCTTCAGCTTTAACACCCTTTTCTTTCATAGATTTCTTTGCCTCTTGCATATATTCTGGACTGATGAATATAATACCTCTCTTCTTTGGAGTTGGTTTAGGTGGTGGTTCAGGAAGTCCAATCATTTTCATTTCTTAGTATATTGTTCAATAATTCTTCAGCCTTTTCAATAGTTTGTTCCCTGAAAACACAACAAGCATAACTATCTAGGTAGTCCCTAGAAGCACCGGTTACTCCATTATAAAATATCACTACTGCAGGATGCTGTTAACGCGACACTACAATCAGAGTCCCTTTGATGAAACTGTGTGCAATGCATTAATTGCAAACGGTGATGTAAAAAAACATCAAAAAAGATGCAAAACATTTTCGATGAATGATACATCAAACACGGTTTAGATTTTAGTTGCGTGTGCGATGAGGGGCATACGGTTGATCCATACGAACTATTTGCGATGAGATAGAACAACAGAAACGGGCAGCCAGATCAAGGTGTGTGTGATATACGGTATAGAGTTTGCTCCGATGAACCGTTTGCGATGATTGAGGTGAACACAAACAAATCGGCGTAACAAGATGTGTGTGATACCCGGCAAACAGGTCGGTAATCAGAATTGTGTGTGATCATTATAGACAACCATATGGTATTTTTTGTGAATTGTGTGCTCATCAAGGCACACAGTTCAACAAACCAACCTGTGGGCGATAATGTAGAAGATCTTTGTCGAATACATATTACTTACAGTCTGCGATGAGATTGACAGGATAAACAGATATATACATTCTGCTTAATTTAGTCCTTGTTGTTGTTGTTGTTGTTGGATGGCCTCGCGACATCGTCTTGGCGAGGATGCTTCTTGCCGTTGACTGTTGGCTTTTCATCGCTGCCGCCGTCGTCATCGTTGTTGTTATCGTCGTCGTCTTCCTCTTCGTTCGACCATTCCTCCTCCTCATCATCGTCGTCCTCTTCTTCTTCCTCCGACGGCTCCTTGTCCGTCTGGTTATCGTCTGATGACTCCAGAGGCAGTGTCCCTTCCATGAATCGGGTGTAATCGAGGTCTGGGCTCGGCACTGGACTCGTGGAAGACGAGCGGGATGATTTTTATGTTGACCTATCATCGGGCGCCAGACTGCTGGCCGAACTGTCGTCCTCACTATCGCCGACATGGCTGCAGAGTGTGTGCCAGTGTAGCGCGGCCTGCTAGGGACGATGAAGATGGTGGA
>NC_041383.1:269375224-269442856 GCF_002162155.2 Triticum dicoccoides | reverse complement strand
TTGAAGCGGGGGTTGACGTATTATCTAACTGTTGATATAATCAACCGCAATTATTTGTACCCAGTGGCTCCAAATTCTCGGGGTTGCGCAGGACTCGTATTGGCTATTTGGCTGGTTTCGTTTTTCAGGACAAAAACAAGGAACGAGTTTTGGGATTATGCACCAGTAACGGTACGAACGGAGTAGGACAGTTTGCAAGCAATACATTGAGCTCTTCTTATTGATAAAGCCAGTAATAATCAAACTAGAAAGGAAAAGAAAAAAGACAAAGAAAAATATCTACATGAATCTTCGCGTAACATGAATGGCATAGGACCTAGATGTGCATTATTTAGAGCACATCTAGATGTGCTTCAACAATACTGTCAAACAAAACCCCTAATCATCATTGCAAACAGCACATAGAACATGGCTAAAGCGACAACCACAACTACACATGCTAGTTCCTTCTTGTCTCTTGCTTTCATCTGTTGCCTGTGATTAATTCTTTCTTGCTTCATCATACTGATTGTACATTCCAGATCAGCCAGTTTCTTCTTCAGCTTTACATTATCTTCTGCGAGCTTGGTGATAACACTCCGAGCCCTGCCATGCCATTCTTCATCCAGCCAGTTAACAAAGGCACAAGCCTCATATCCCTTCCAATGTTAAATAGTATTCAGGATAAGCGGTGGCATTAACTCAAGTAAAATGATGAACTTAGCACTAACCTCTAAGGGGCAACTGAGAAACTGCCTGCCAATGTCGAATCCCTCCGTGCATGCACATCGAGCAGGAGTGTGCCCGTGCACACTACTCAGCTTTTGGTACTTCTCGATGGCTCAACACTCGGAGTCGAACTCGTGTTGTGGGAGTCTAGAGTCATGCTCTGGATCCGGCGGCAGATCTCTTTCCGGGGGGGGGGGGGTTCATTCAGGACGAATTCAGTAAGGAGCTACTTTGAACATGCTAAAAAAGATTAAGATAGATTGGAAACTGATAGGACGATTCAGATCCATAGTACATGTGCCTTCTGATGACCTTAGGCAAGTGCTCAGCAGCGACCGCCGTCATGGCGGCGATACGAGCAGGAGCAGCCGCACCGAAACCATCAGCACCACTCGTCCGCATTCCCCCAATGTCAGCTCCACATGAAGGAATTTGGAGGCTATGTAGGGATTTGGGGGAAATGGGGAAACTATGGGGATAAGCTAACGGTCGGGAACTACTTATGGCACTATATGTTGGAGTATATGGCACACTATTTATGCACGTCGTTTGTGCTAGGTATTACAATGTCACACACGATTTCTGCACCAAACCATGTGAGAAGACAACATAGGTGAGACAAGGTTGCTGTTACATAACCGTATGTGATGTACTACCCTGTACATATAATTGAGTTACAGTGATACTGTGTAAATGATGTCTGCTAGAACTACGTCGGTATTTCCCCAAAGAGGAAGGGATGATGTAGTATAGCGGCGGTAGGTATTTCCCTCAGTTATGAGACCAAGGTTATCGAACTAGTAGAAGAACCTCCTCACACCACATAAACATCACCTGCACACAAATAACAAATACTCGCAACCCGACGTGTTAAAGGGGTTGTCAATCCCTTCCGGGTACGGCGCCTCAAGTAGGCAAATAACGTGAGGTAAAAAGTGGTAGATAGGATAAATAGATCGCGAAACAAATAAATTTGTCGGCATCCTTGATATGGGGGTATCCAGCCCTGCCTGCCTGCGGCCCACCACGTGGCTCCATCGACGGCCTGGTACGGCCCAGCTTCAGCATCAACAACTCAAGACCCTTGCGAGGGGCCAAGCCTCGCGAGGCGGACGACGCTAAGACCCCCGAGGGGATCGGCCTCCTCTGGCTGGCTCCCGAGGGGCGGAGAGTTCTATGCAGGGTTCACCTCACGAGGCTCAGCTGACGTGAGCCATGATGACCAAGGCCAGGCGGGTGCCAGGCGGGCGCAGAGCGCATGTTTCCTCTTTTGTGCAAAGGAGGCAAGCCACATGCGCGAGTCTCGAGGAATCGAACAAAGGTTTGCATTTTGGTGCAATGAGACCAAGACCACCAGGACGGCAGGACGGAGGTCATCGACGAGCCCACCGCAGCGTCATGACCAGAGGCTTTTTGTAGGGGAAGACTACTTTCATCAGGATAAGTTGTACTACTTGTCCCCTTTCAAATCCGGCCGTTGTGGGATCCCTTCCCGCCAACATTTGGGAAGAGGACCAAGGCCACTATAAATAGGACTAGCCACCACCATAGAGGTAAAGAAAAGACAAGTCGAACTACCTCACACCACACCAGCTCCCTTGAGCTCAAGAACACCTCACCTCTTGAGGCTAGTTCATCCACTGTACTAGTTCATCCTCAACCCTCCGAGGCAATCCACCAAAATGCTGGAGTAGGGTATTACACCGCAAGGTGGCCCGAACCAGGATAAACCGATGTGTCTCTTTGCCTCTTTGAGCTTGACGTGCTAGGCTTAGGAGGATCGCGAGTAGGCAGACTGGGTAGGTTGTGATCTCCGCACGCACCCCAGAGTTCGAACCTCTCAAGGGTTTGCGGATCCCTTAATCCGACATTTGGCACGCCAGGTAGGGGTGCGTCGGATCTTCTCTTCCGTCGATTGATCCACCGCCACTCCGACACCTCCATGGCCGACGCGCGCCGAGCTCGCGCTGAGCGTCGGGCCGCTGTTGCCACCCGCGTCGCTTAGAGGGCTCCGGCGGGTGATTGTTGTGCCCGTCGCGCTCTGTCTCCGGTGGCCAATGCCGCCACGGGCCCTGCCGGCCACGAACAGCAAGCTTCATCACTGCACCCATCGGTGCGTCGTGACAGGTGCACCGCTACTCCGTCACTGACCCCAACAGCTTCGTCATCTCACGCGCGTCGCAGCCAGGCGGACGCGCAGGCCGCTCTGCTCAAGGCACGGGAGCTCCTTCACTACCGCCTGGTTGGTGACCTCTACAAGGAGTGGCTCGAGTGGATCGCTGAGCTCGTCAGCGTTGCGCACGGGGGCTCCGCCGAGCCCGCTCGCTCGCTGCCTCAGCAGCCACCTGCAGCGGGCGACGTGGTGCACAGGGCTCCTCCACCACCTCCGGACTAGGGCATCATCATCGAGCCAAGGCGTGTGGCGCCACGGCGCGACCCGCCTCGCCCTGCACCGGCTCGGGAGGACGTGCGCTGCCAGGTGGTGCAACAACCACAAGGAGAAGCACGCATACTTCCAGCACCCCAGCACCAAGCCTGCGTACCGCCGCAAGAGGTGGCGGTGCGCGTGCACCAGGACCAGTTTCCATCCCCTCGACCACCTCCGGTGGCCACGACAGGATGCCGCTGATGTCTACTACACAACCTTCTTCTTGTAGACGTTGTTGGGCCTGCAAGTGCATAGGTTTGTAGGACAGTAGCAAATTTCCCTCAAGTGGATGACCTAAGGTTTATCAATCTGTGGGAGGCGTAGGATGAAGTTGGTCTCTCTCACACAACCCGGCAACCAAATAACAAAGAGTCCCTTGTTCCCCCAACACACCCAATACAATGGTAAATTTTATAGGTGCTCTAGTTCGGCGAAGAGATGGTGATACAAGTGCAATATGGATAGTAGATATAGGTTTTTGTAATCTGAAAATATAAAAATAGCAAGGTAACTAATGATAAAAGTGAGCGTAAACGGTATTGCAATGATAGGAAACAAGGCATAGGGTTCATACTTTCACTAGTGCAAGTTCTCTCAACAATAATAACATAGATAGATCATATAACAATCTCTCAACATGCAACAAAGAGTCACTCCAAAGCCACTAATAGCGGAGAACAAACGAAGATATTATGGTAGGGTACAAAACCACCTCAAAGTTATTCTTTTGGATCAATCTATTCAAGAGTTCGTACTAGAATAACACCTTAAGACACAAATCAACCAAAACCCTAATGTCACCTAGATACTCCATTGTCACCTCAAGTATCCGTGGGCATGATTATACGATATGCATCACACAATCTCAGATTCATCTATACAACCAACACAAAGTACTTCAAAGAGTGCCCCAAAGTTTCTACCGAAAAGTCAAGACGAAAACGTGTGCCAACCCCTATGTAGGTTCATGGGCGAAACCCGCAAGTTAGTCACAAAAAACATACATCAAGTGGCACGTGATATCCCATTGTCACCACAGATAAACACGGCAAGACATACATCAAGTGTTCTCAAATCCTTAAAGTCTCAATCCGATAAGATAACTTCAAAGGGAAAACTCAATCCATTACAAGAGAGTAGAGGGGGGAGAAACATCATAAGATCCAACTATAATAGCAAAGCTCGCGATACATCAAGATCGTGCCATAGAGAGAACACGAGAGAGAGAGATCAAACACATAGCTACTGGTACATACCCTCAACCCCGAGGGTGAACTACTCCCTCCTCGTCATGGAGAGCACTGGGATGATGAAGATGGCCACCGGTGATGGGTTCCCCCTCCGGCAGGGTGCCGGAACGGGCTCCCGAGAGGTTTTTGGTGGCTACAGAGGCTTGCGGCGGCGGAACTCCCGATCTATCTTCTGTTTCGATGTTTTTAGGGTACGTAGGCTTATATAGGCGAAAGAAGTCGGTCGGGGGAGCCTCGAGGGGCCCACGAGAGGGTAGGGCGCGCCCAGGGGGGTGGGCGTGCCCCCCTGTCTCGTGGCTTCCTCGATGCTCCCTTTACTTCAACTCCAAGTCTCCTGGGTCATAATCTTACCAAAAATCACGCTGCCGAAGGTTTCATTCCGTTTGGACTTTGTTTGATATTCCTTTTCTTCGAAATACTGAAACATGCAATAAAATAGCAATATGGGTTGGGCCTCTGGTTAATAGGTTAGTCCCAAAAGTAATATAAAAGTGTATAATAAAGCCCGTAAACATTCAAAACACATAATAATATAGCATGAATGCTTCATAAATTATAGATACGTTGGAGACGTATCAGCATCCCCAAGCTTAATTCCTGCTCGTCCTCGAGTAGGTAAATAATAAAAGAAAGAATTTATGAAGTGTGAATGCTAGAAGGTGCACAAGTTTGATCAATGATAATTTCAATCAGCTTTTTCTAGCATGATTATATGTCATAACATTAGTTCATCTCATAAAACTTCTCATGAACAAGTAACAAGCTATTCACATGTTAAAGCATAGACCAAAAACTTTCTTGAAAACTAGCAAACTTCATTCTTAGTCATCAAACAATTGCAATTCATCTTATTTTTAGGAATAGCGAACTCCACATACTCAACTATCATATAGTCTTCTACAGTTGCTAACACTCACGCAATACTAATGGTTATGGAGTTTCAATTGGACACTCAGAAAGATAGGGGCTTATAGTGTTGCCTCCCAACGTATTCACCTTTGGGTGATGTCAACAATAATAGTTCATGCTAACTTACATCCAATTGGATATATATATCAGGATATTCCCAACACGAGGTGCTTGCCAAAGGATAAAATGAAAAAGAGAAAGGTGAAGATCACCTTGACTCTTGCATAAAAGTAAAAGATATAAAGTTAAAGATAGGCCCTTCGCAGAGGGAAGCAGAGGTTGTCATGCGCTTTTAGGGTTGGATGCACAAAATCTTAATGCGAATGAACGTCACTTTATATTGCCACTTGTATATGGACCTTTATTATGCAGTCCGTCGCTTTTATTGCTTCCATAACAAGATCGTATAAAGCTATTTTCTTCACACCAAAAGATCATACATATTTAGAGAGCAATTTTTATTGCTTGCACCGATGACAACTTACTTGAAGGATCTTACTCAATCCATAGGTAGGTATGGTGGACTCTCATGGCAGAACTGGGTTTAAGGATATTTGGAGGCACAAGTAGTATCTCTACTTGGTGCAAGGAATTTGGCTAGCATGACGGAGGAAGGCAAGCTCAACATGTTTGAATGATCCATGACAATATACTTTAACTGAGATGTGAGAAAACATAACCCATTACGTTGTCTTCCTTGTCCAACATCAACTCTTTAGCATGTCATACTTAATGAGTGCTCACAATTATAAAAGATGTCTAGGATAGTATATTTATATGTGAAATCTCTCTTCCTTCAATATTCTTTCATGAATTGTTCAAATGACCAATACAATGCTTGCTAACCTTCAATAAATTTACAACCTCTACTTCTTAGATGTGAAGTCATTACTCCCCATGGGATAAGCAAATGAGACATATATAATTTCAGATTTATGACATTCAACTCATCCAACCATTTACTCATAGGATATAAGTGAAGCACACGAGTAAATTACAAACTACTCCAACAAGATATAAGTGAAGATCAATGAGTGGCTAAACAATTATGTAACTATGCGAAGACTCTCTCTCATTTAAGAATTTCAGATCTTGGTACTCTAATCTAACAGCAAGCAAAACAAAATAAAATAACATTGCAAGGATAGCACAACTCATGTGAAGAAGCAAAAACTTAGGCTCAACCGATACTAACCGATAGTTGTTGAAGAAAAAAAGTGGGATGCCTAACGGGGCATCCCCAAGCTTAGATGATTGAGACTTCTTGAAATATTATCTTGGGGTGCCTTGGGCATCCCCAAGCTTGAACTTTTGTGTCTCCTTAATTCCTCTCATATCATGGTTTCTTCTTTTTATCAAAAGCTTCATCCACACCAAACTCAACAAGAACTCGTGAGATAGGTTAGTATAAACCAATGCAAAACCTTATCATTTTCTACTGTAACAATTCACTAAAATTATTATTCAACATTTGATACTAAATGCCTCTACATATTTAACACTCCTATCCTCAAATAGAATCATTAAACAAGCAAACATATGCAAACAATGCAAACATAACAGCAATCTGCCAAAACAGTACAGTCTGTAAAGAATGCAAGAGTATCAATACCTACCTAACTCCAAAAATTATGAGAAAAATACTACACTGTATAAGATTTATCGGAGCTCATTATTCAAAAAGTTTCAACATTATACCATTCTCTGACTTTTCTAGGGAATTTTTGTAACAGCGGTAAACTTTCTGTTTTCAAACAGCAACATGTATACTAGAAAAATAAGCATGGTAAAGGCTATCCTTGACTTTTTTATTGAAACTAAAGATGCAAAGCATTATTCTAAATAACAGCAAGCAAATACTAACAAAATAAAATGACGCTCCAAGCAAAACACATATCATGTGGTGAATAAAAATATAGCTGTAAAGTTACCGATGAACGAAGACGAAAGAGGGGATGCCTTCCCGGGCATCCCCAAGCTTAGGCTCTTGGTTGTCCTTGAATATTACCTTGGGGTGCCTTGGGCATCCCCAAGCTTAGGCTCTTGCCACTCCTTATTCCATAGTCCATCGAATCTTTACCCAAAACTTGAAAACTCCACAACACAAAACTCAACAGAAAACTCGTAAGCTCTGTTAGTATAAGAAAATAAAACCACCACTTAGGTACTGTAATTAACTCATTATAAATTCATATTGGTGTAATATATACTGTATTCCAACTTTTCTATGGTTCATACCACTTAATACTAGCCATAGATTCATCAAAATAAGCAAACAACACATAGAAAACAGAATCTATCAAAAACAGAACAGTCTGTAGTAATCTGTATCAAACGTATACTTATGGAACTCCAAAAATCCTACAAAATTAGGAAGTCCTAAGAAATTCGTGTACCAATCCAGAGCATAAAGAATTAGATCAAGAGAACGTTTCTGTGAATTAACAAAACTAATTTACTGGGTGATAAAGTTTCTGATTCTCAGTAGGATCAACACAACTATCACCGTAAGCTATCCTAAAGGTCTTACTTGGCACTTTATTAAAATAAAAGCTATAAAACATGATTACTACAGTAGCATAATCATGTGGACTCACAAAAATAGTAAAGGTAAATATTGGGTTGTCTCCCAACAAGCGCTTTTCTTTAATGCCTTTCTAGCTAGGCATGATGATGGCAATGATGCTCACATAAGAGATAAGAATTGAAATATAACGGGAGCATCATGAAGCATATGACCAACACATTTAAGTCTAACCCACTTCCTATGCATAGGGATTTTGTGAGCAAACAACTTATGGGAACAATAATCAACTAGCATGGGAATGTAAAACAAAAATAACTTCAAAACTTTAAGCACATAGAGAGGAAACTTGATATTATTGCAATTCCTACAAGCATATATTCCTCCCTCATAATAATTTTCAGTAGCATAATGAATGAATTGAACAATATAACCAGCACCTAAAGCATTCTTTTCATGATCTACAAGCATATAAATTTACAACTCTCCACATAAGCAAAATTCTTCTCATGAATAGTAGTGGGAGCAAACTCAACAAAATAATTATCATGTGAGGCATAATTCAATTGAAAACTAAAATCATGATGACAAGTTTCATGGTTATCATTATTCCTAATAGCATACAAGTCATCACAATAATAATCATAGATAGCAACTTTGTTCTCATAATCAATTGGAACCTCTTCCGAAGTAGTGGATTCATCACTAAATAAAGTCATGACCTCTCCAAATCCAATTTTTATTCATCACAATAAGATTCAACATCCTGCAAAATAGTGGGATCATTACTTCCTAAAGTCGACACTCTTCCAAACCCACTTTCATCAATATAATCATCATAAATAGGAGGCATGCTTTCATCATAATAAATTTGCTCATCAAAACTTGGGGGACAAAAAATATCATCTTCATCAAACATAGCATCCCCAAGCTTGTGGCTTTGCATATCATTAGCATCATGGATATTCAAGGAATTCATACTAACAACATTGCAATCATGCTCATCATTCACATATTTCATGCCAAGCATTCTATGTAATTCTTCTTCTAGCACTTGAGCACAATTTTCCTTTTCATCATACTCACGAAAGATATTAAAAAGATGAAGCGTATGAGACAAACTCAAATTCATTTTTTTGTAGTTTTCTATTATAAACTAAACTAGTGATAAAACAAGAAACAAAAAGATTCGATTGCAAGATCTAAAGATATACCTTCAAGCACTCACCTCCCCGGCAACGGCGCCAGAAAAGAGCTTAGTTGACGGGGTGTGAGTGCCGCTTACCTAGCCTCCCCGGCAACGGTGCCAGAAAAGAGCTTGATGTCTACTACACAACCTTCTTCTTGTAGACGTCGTTGGGCCTGCAAGTGCACAGGTTTGTAGGACAGTAGCAAATTTCCCTCAAGTGGATGACCTAAGGTTTATCAATCCGTGGGAGGCGTAGGATGAAGATGGTCTTTCTCAAACAACCCTGCAACCAAATAACAAAGAGTCTCTTGTGTCCCCAACACACCCAATACAATGGTAAATTTTATAGGTGCACTAGTTCGGCGAAGAGATGGTGATACAAGTGCAATATGGATAGTAGATATAGGTTTTTGTAATCTGAAAATATAAAAACAGCAAGGTAACTAATGTTAAAAGTGAGCGTAAATGGTATTGCAATGATAGGTAACAAGGCATAGGGTTCATACTTTCACTAGTGCAAGTTCTCTCAACAATAATAACATAGATAGATCATATAACAATCCCTGAACATGCAACAAAGAGTCACTCCAAAGCCACTAATCGCGGAGAACAAACGAAGATATTATGGTAGGGTACGAAACCACCTCAAAGTTATTCTTTCGGATCAATCTATTAAAGAGTTCGTACTAGAATAACACCTTAAGACACAAATCAACCAAAACCCTAATGTCACCTAGATTCTCCATTGTCACCTCAAGTATCCGTGGGCATGATTATACGATATGCATCACACAATCTCAGATTCATCTATACAACCAACACAAAGTACTTCAAAGAGTGCCCCAAAGTTTCTACCGGAAAGTCAAGACGAAAACGTGTGCCAACCCCTATGTAGGTTCATGGGCGGAACCCGCAAGTTGGTCACAAAAACATACATCAAGTGGCACATGATATCCCATTGTCACCACAGATAAACACGGCAAGACATACATCAAGTGTTCTCAAATCCTTAAAGACTCAATCCGATAAGATAACTTCAAAGGGAATACTCAATCCATTACAAGAGAGTAGAGGGGGGAGAAACATTATAAGATCCAACTATAATAGCAAAGCTCGCGATACATCAAGATCGTGCCATAGAGAGATCACAAGAGAGAGAGATCAAACACATAGCTACTGGTACATACCCTCAGCCCCGAGGGTGAACTACTCCCTCCTCGTCATGGAGAGCGCTGGGATGATGAATATGGCCACTGGTGATGGGTTCCCCCTCCGGCAGGGTGCCGTAATGGGCTCCCGAGAGGTTTTTGGTGGCTACAGAGGCTTGCAGCGGCGAAACTCCCGATCTATCTTCTGTTTTGATGTTTTTAGGGTACGTAGGCTTATATAGGCGAAAGAAGTCGGTCGGGGGAGCCTCGAGGGGCCCATGAGAGGGTAGGGCACGCCCAGGGGGGTGGGAGCGCCCCCTATCTCGTGGCTTCCTCGATGCTCCCTTTACTTCAACTCCAAGTCTCCTGGGTCATAATCTTCCCAAAAATCACGCTGCCGAAGGTTTCATTACGTTTGGACTCCATTTGATGTTCCTTTTCTTCGAAATACTGAAACAGGCAATAAAACAGCAATATGGGCTGGGCCTCCGGTTAATAGGTTAGTTCCAAAAGTAATATAAAAGTGTATAATAAAGCCCGTAAACATTCAAAACACATAATAATATAGCATGAATGCTTCATAAATTATAGATAAGTTGGAGACGTATCAGCCGCGCGTTCACTCCGGAGCTCGCAACGTCGTCTGGCTAAAGAAGTTCAAGCCTGACCTGCCTCCACGCTACGACGGCAGCGCCGACTGTCGGTGTCAAAACTGGCGGATCTCGGGTAGGGGGTCCCGACATGTGCGTCAAGGCTGATGGTAACAGGAAGCAAGGGACACAGATGTTTACCCAGGTTCGGGCCCTCTCCATGGAGGTAAAACCCTACTTCCTGCTTGATTAATATTGATGATATGGGTAGTACAAGAGTAGATCTACCACGAGATCGTAGAGGCTAAACCCTAAGAGCTAGCCTATGATGGTATGATTGTAATTGTGATCGGCCTTCTAAGGACCAACCTCTCCGGTTTATATAGACACCAGAGAGGGCTAGGGTTTACATGGAGTCAGTTACAAGAAAGGAAACACAATATCCGGATCGCCAAGCTTGCCTTCCACGCAAAGGAGAGTCCCATCCGGACACGGGCCGAAGTCTTGAGTCTTGTATCTACATGCTTCAATAGTCCGGACGTTGTACACAGTCCGGCTATCCGGATACCCCCTAATCCAGGACTCCCTCAGTAGCCCCTGAACCAGGCTTCAACGACGATGAGTCCGGCGCACAGTATTGTCTTCGGCATTGCAAGGCGGGTTCCTTCTCCGAATACTCCAAAGTGGTTAGAGAACACGTAGACCGTGTCCGGATATGCAAGATGATCTTCACATAGCATAAACCCGATCTGCTGGCAATCTTCGGGCGTCGTGCCCTTGCATCGTGCCCTGGTCCAACACGGACCGGCGTTTCTTACCCCACCTCAACTCGTGTTACGAGGCGGTTTTATTGGCACGTCCCGTCGAGGCAGAGATCGTGTTCCTCTTATGACGGGATTTTCCATTAATATGGGCGTGCGTGACCCCATGACGGCCGTTGATATTACCCCGCATGTTTTTAGATAAGCCTCAAACAGCCACACCAAGGACTCTTGATATTCATCCCCTTTATAAAAGGGGTCGAGGCCTACGCCTCTTTCCACCTTCCTCGCGCCTTCTTGCACCTTGAGTTCTAACACCCGAAACCCAAGCTTCAACACCCCAGATCCTCCAAAATGTCCGGATCCATCCCTCAAGGCTAGTGGGTGGCCTCCTCGATTCAAGAGGACGACATTGCGAAGCTTAGGGAGGTCGGATACCTGACCGCCGATATCCAACACAGGCTTCCTGCTCCAGGGCAGGTCATCCCCACACCGGAGCCTAATGAGTGCGTTGTTTTTGTCCCGCACTTCCTCCGCGGCCTGGGCTTCACCCTCGATCCCTTTGTTAGGGGGCTCATGTTCTATTATGGGTTGGATTTTCATGATCTGGCTCCAGACGCTATCCTCCATATCTCGTCGTTTATTATCGTGTGCGAGGCTTTTCTCCACGTCACCCCACACTTCGGCTTATGGCTCAAGACCTTCAATGTGACACCAAAGATGATCGAGGGGCGACATGTGGAGTGTGGAGGCGCTGTAATAAGCAGAAACACCGATGCCCCATGGCTAGAGGGTTCTTTCCCAGAAGTATCCGATGTATGGCAACGGAGGTGGTTTTATGTCACGGCTCCCAGAGGCACAAAGTGGGTGGCTGCCCCCGAGTTTCGCTCGGGCCCTCCGTCACAGTTGGCGTCTTGGACAGACGTAGGACGGAATTGGGGGCCCACTGGTGATGTACCAGTACTACAGAATCGCATCCGGGAGCTTATTGAGAGGGACATTAACCTTGTCAGCATAATGCAAGTGATGTTAATCCGGCGGATGTTGCCGTGCCAACGTCGGCCTCTCCGGATGTGGGAGTTCATCCGGAGGGTCCGTGGACTGTCAAGCATTTCTTCGGCTTGAAGCTCGAATAGATGTGCAAATTATTCTTCGGACGGAAAGTAGTGTGTCCGGATACCACCGAGGATGCGGGCCTAAGCTGCAATCGCCTAGATACTCAAGTAAGTAGCCTCGATACCGGACATCCTGTTTTGTATTTGTCATGATTGTTTATTCTAAAAATCATCCGCGTCCAGGAATGGCTCAGCAAAGCAGAGAGAATCAGGTGTCCGACGCCACTTCCCGAAGGCTCGCCCGCCCCCACCATGGCCAAGATGCTCGACCGGGTACTTAGCAGAATGCCCTCGGGGAAAGACAAGGGGAGGAACGAAGAAACCGAACCCCACATGCTATGCATCCGAACCGGGGGAATTGTTACCTCCCCCAAGGAGGATAGTCGGGGAGGGAAGGCTAAAGCCTCCTCCCCGCGCGGGAAGAAGAGGGCCGCCTCCGAAGATTTGGAGGCGGAGATGCCCAAATTAGGGAAAAAGACATCCCTAGGGGGCCTTGCCCTGACGGGCACCCTCACCGCACCATGCCCTCTGACGGGCCAGCCCTCCACCGAGCTGTAAGTCAATCTACAGTCCAAAGGTACTGTGTTTCTCCTAGATCAATGACCAGGATTCAACTTTTTGCAGTCCGGCCAACAGCTCCTCTCAACAGGGTTCGTCTTCGGGGGACCTTCCTCCGAGATGATGGAGAGCGAGATCCCACCCCCTTCTCCGACTCATGAAGTGGGCGACACCAAGGTGTCATCACAGAGGAGTCCAGATCTGACGAAGCCGGAAGTCAATCCGTCAGCCACCCTGCACCCAGAGCATTTGGCTACAACGGGGGGCGATGGGAAGAGTCCGACGCAGTTCGATGTCCGGCCGGACGTACGAACGGGCTTGCTGGAGTGAGCTGCTCTCGGAGGAGCACCGCTCATTAATGAGCGCGGTGCTCAAGAAGATTTCGTCCGCTACAAGCGGTTTGAATGAAGCATTCACAAGCCTGCTCAGAGGCTTTGAGGTATGTAATGGAGAATTCACTATTTCTTTGGTTGTAAGGCACGCGCTAGGTGTGCTCCATATAGATAGTAGCCCCTGAGACTCTGGTTTCCTTCCCTAGGCGGCAAACGGGGGATCATAAACCAATGATAGTGCTGTAAATGTGTGCAGGTACTTGTGTGTCCGGACGTCGGCCAGTCTGTTGAAGTTGCCGAACTAACGAGGCAAATTGGATCGATTAACTCACGCTGTTGAATGAGCGGCTGGATAAATCACAAGGTATGTGTCATGCCTTCCCTTGTATAGGGAAAATATGAAGGTGGCATGATATTGATGTAATATGTTAGGACTGTAGATGGTGCTGCTGCCGTGGAGGCCCTGAGGGCGGAACTTGCTCAAGCCAAGGAACAAGCTCGGGTGAGCAATGCGGCTGCCCTAAAGGCGGCCGAGGAATTGAGGGCCGAACAGGCTGCTCATCGCCGAAGTGAGGAAAAGATAGCCGAAATGGCTATTGAGTTAAAAGATGCCGCTGACTGGTATGAGCTCCTTAAAAAGGAGTGTGAGGGTAATTCGGCCGAACTGAACAAGGCGCTGGATGCCACCAAGGAAATCCAGACCGAGCTCAGGGGTGCGCGGGAGGAGCTTCGACAGGCCAGTGAAATCGCGGCTGGGGGCTCCTATTTACTGCGGACAAAAAATTTCGATCCGAAGTACGCTCCCCTGGATGGACGATGGAGTCCGGCGGACGCATATGCGGATTTGGTGAAGAGTACGGCTGATGCTGCCGACTTCTTCAAAGGTCAAGGTGACAAGGAAGTGGAGAAGCTTTTCTGGTCGCAATTCCATGCTCCCACTCGCCCGCTGCCGTTGAGTGACAAGATGGCTGCTGTAGCAGAGCTTCACAGGCTGTCCGGGCTTGCAATGTGGTCTGTAATAGACCATCTTTGGCCGAAGGGGCCTAAGTCGGACAGTTACTTTGGTTGGTGCAACAGTTCCTTGGGGCCATGCCTCGGATCGATGCCATGAGGAGATCGACGTGTATAGAGGGTGCACGGATGGCTCTCGCCCGCGTTAAAGCCTATTGGACAGATATAGATGCCACCATGATAGCAGCCCAGGATCCGGTGGGGGGCCAATATCTGGCCGAGCACTACTTGGCGCAGGTCACAGAAGGTGCCCGCCTAATAGAGGCGCAGTGCTCGAAGAATGTCTTGTTCGAATGATGAACAAAATTATTGTAAAAACAATGTTTATTTTGGTTATGAGGCTAGATTTATACTATTTGCCTGAGAGTATGATTATTTCCCCTGTGTGGCCATTTATATATATGTATATGTAAATATGTAATCCGAAAGTTAGCAGTCGTTGGCTTCAGCCCCCACGCATACAATAGGGGGGTGTTCGCGAAAAAATATGCTTAATCACACTTGATCCAACGTCTTGGTGCATTAAGGAGGTGATCGCACGACGAACTAGGCAACCGGACTATATAGCTGTAACACTTTCGCTTAGCCGCGAGATTCTAAAGTGGGGCTACTATGTAACCCCTGGTACCTTCGCGTGCATCCGAATACGGGCGCGTATGTACCTGGCCGGGAAATGGCCCTTCGTTAATGCGGAGGAATCCAAAAGATTCCGGTGAGTCCTCGAGTGGTTGAATAGTCTCTCGCTGCATCATGACAGTCAGTTTATGGCTTTCTCTACTGAGGTGCTCATCCAGAATAACCAGGGCACAATCGCAGTAGTTCTCCTTTGGGCACCTTAGCCGATAATAGCAGAACGTAAGGCGGCAAACCCAGGAGCCGGGCAAACCCAACATTTGACCAAAGACATGATTCAGAGCTGATGCATATAAGGCCTAACTCGTGACGCCGAACACTCCCGAAGGTATTCAGACTTTATAATATTTGATGGGCTCAAGAATGCCTATTCATTATAAACCCTATGTTTCCAGGTACGTGCATTAATCTGTCGTGGCGAAATGCCAAAAACGGCAGTATCCTCTGTGGGTATGGAACCCATGGGATGGTTAAACAACAAGAGGCAATAGAAAAGGTTTACACAGGGGATTAATCTAAAAAGAAACCTGTTGAATGGGGCCCTGCTGCACGTCTGCGCCTTTGTCTCCATTGTGCCGTATCCTCGAAGGGTGTCGCGTGAATGTTGTATGTGGAAAAAGAAAACTCATAGGAGGTTACAACGTTAGTACACGATGGGTTGTAAAAGTGTAAGCTGTTGGCCTGCCAATAAGGTTGAGCCAAGTGTGGGGCTTTATTAGGTAGTTATAGCCCCTGGTATCCGCTATAGGATTACGTATATGGTGCCCTGGTTCGATATGGGCTACCGGACTTGTCTAACCATGTCCATGGTCTTAACGACCGGTCATATTTGTTTGATTTTGGAGGTCGCTTTATAGTCCGGCCGCGAGGGCCATCGCGTATTCCTCTGCGCGTGACGAGCGCTCTGTTATTCCGCTGACGGTGATGACGCCACGTGGATTGGGCATCTTAAGTGTAAGATAGCCATAGTGCGGCAATGCGTTGAAGCATGCGAAGGACGTTCTTCTGAGCACTGCGTGATAGTCGCTTTGGAAGGGTGCGATGATGAAGAATAGTTCTTCGCTTCTGGAGTTGCCTGGAGAGCCGAATGTTACCTCCAGTATAACAGGGCCCCTGCTGTAGGCTGCAACACCTGGTATCACCCCTTGAAAGGTGGTGTTGCTTTGGCTGATTCAGGATGGGTTTATCCCCATCCTGCGGACAGTGTCCTCGTATATTAAATTGAGGCTACTGCCGCCGTCCATAAGGACCCGGGTGAGACGGTATCCGTCGATCATTGGGTCAAGCACCAAGGCCTCTGATCCGCCACGTCGAATACTTGTCCGGCCATCCAAGTGATCGAAAGTGATCGGATAGGACATCCAGTAGTTAGATGTGGGAATAATGGACTCTATATCGCGCGCGTCTTTATGCGCGCGTTCGTGCCTTATCATGGGTGTACGAGTCGCGTGGATCATGTTCACGGTTTTAACCTCTGGCGGGAATTTTTTCTGTCCCCCAGTGCTCGGCTGGTGAGGTTCGTCCTCGTCCTCGCTTGGTGTTTCCCTTCCCTTGTGTTCGGCATTTAATTTGCCGGCCTGCTTGAAGACCCAGCACTCTCTGTGCGTGTGGTTCATAGGTTTGTCAGGGGTGCCATGAATTTGGCATAGTCTGTCCAGGACTCTGTTTAGACCAGACGGTCCCTCTTTGCTGCCTTTAGATGGCTTATTTTACTGACTAGGCCGAGAGCCCCTGAATCCGCCATTAACCATCGTGTTATCCAAGCTCTCTTCCTTGTTTTGGCGTTTGTTTTTATGATGCCGCGGCTTCCCGTTGCCATCCCTTATTTCGGATGTGCTGGGGTCGCTGGTGCCTTTACGGGCTAGCCAGCTATCTTCGCCCGTGCAAAAGCGGTTCATAAGGCTTGTTAGGGCTGCCATTGTCCTAGGATTTTCTTGGCCGAGGTGTCTGGCGAGCCACTAATCACGGATGCTATGTTTGAATGCCGCTAAGGCTTCGGCATCCGGACAATCAACAATTTGATTCTTCTTAGTGAGGAATCTGTTCCAAAGCTTGCGGGTGGACTCTCCGGGTTGTTGTATTATGTGACTTGAATCATCAGCATCCGGAGGCCGGACATACGTCCCTTGAAAATTGGCCCTGAAAGCGTCCTCGAGTTCCTCCCAGCTCCCAATTGAATTTTCGGGGAGGCTTTTCAACCAGTGCCGAGCTGGTCCCTTCAGTTTGAGGGGGAGGTATTTGATGGCGTGAAGGTCATCCCCACGAGCCATATGTATGTGCAGGATAAAGTCCTCGATCCAGACCCCTGGGTCTGTCGTTCCGTCGTATGCCTCTATGTTCACATGTTTAAAGCCCTGTGGGAATTCATGGTCCAGTACTTCATCAGTAAAGCACAGGGGGTGAGCAGCCCCTCTGTATTTGGACGTACTGTGGCATGCCGTTGGCTATTGTTGTGTTCGGTGTTTATTCCGAACTGGTATTTGGTTGTCATAACTGTTTTGACGACCACAGTCTCCCGCCGGGGTGTGTCCTTTAGATCCATAGATGGACCTAGCTGCGCCGGCTTTCTTATCCAAGTGCTCACGTAGATCGTGCGCGTCTTCGGTAGTTGCTTTATTGCGGTTGTGAAGTGGTACGTCTTGTATCCTGGTCGTGTTATTCTTTGGTGGAACGGCCTCGTCGTCGAATTCTGGTAGTAGCTTTCGTTTTGGGTAGCTCTTTGTGTGGCGATCGTCGCCATATCTTTCTTCACTGTCTAGCACTTTGTTCCATCTATGATTGAGCGTTTCCTGTGCGGCTTTAAGCCGTTGCTTCTGCCTCTTCAGACTTCTCGCTGTGGCCATAAGCTTTCTGTGGAGGTTCTCTCGTTTCACACGTTCTTCCGGGATGATGAATGCGTCATCGTCCGGACTGTCTTCTTGTCCTGGGCCGGTTTGATGAACTCGTCCCTCTGGATCATTGTTTTCGGGCGTCTACTCTGAGCTATGTTCGGCGTGACCTGGTTCGTCCTGCTTCATCGCTGGTTCCGTTTGGTCGTTGTTGCCTTCGGGGTTGACCGGAGTATCCATCCTTCTGGCGCTCTTGCTGATATTTTTGCTGTTGCTGGATTTGGAACGGCGTCTACGCCGTCGCTTTGGTTTTTGCCCAGGGGTTTTATCTTCCAGATTGTCACCGTCGTCTTCCTTGGGCGTATCCACCATGTATATGTCATGTGACGAGGTGGGAACCCGGTACCCCATAGATTCTGAATCTTCTCCTGCATCGTCATCCATACCGTCGATGCCTTCGGAGTCGAAGTCAAGCACGTCGGTTAAATCATCAACCGTGGCTATGAAGTGGGTGGTGGGTGGGCAACGAATTTCTTCGTCACCTGCTTCCCACTTGAGCCGGACATAGCTCGGCCCAAAATTCTCTGTTAGAGAGAGAATTTTTAATGAGTTTAGTATGTCGCCAAAGGGTGAGTGCTGGAAGATGTCCGCAGCGGTGAACTCCATTACCGGGGCCCAACCAGGCTTGGTGGGCTCGGGAGTGCATGGACTGGGACCTACAACCGGATACGAATCCGGGGGCCCGGAGTCACAGGCTTTCCCAGAGGTGGGGCCTATGTTCGGCTCCATCGCCGATGAGGGTACGGCCTGCGGGGCGGGGTCCAACCCTCCATCCTTAGGCAACGCATCCTGCCCTAGATTTAGATCCGAGGCTTCTGCCAGGGTGATATCCCGAGCATTGTCTGACGGTAGGTCTAAGCCGTGCTCATCATGACTATTCGACGCTCCTGACGCGATCTGCCCCAGATGACCAAGTGAATCGGTCCGCAGTGTGAAGCCGCCGAACACGAAGATCTGTCCGGGGGGGAAAGTCTCACCCTAGAAAGCATCGTTGATGATGATTGAAGGAGCCATCAAGCCTTGTGGCGACGTCATAGAGGAACTCTCAATGAAAGCACCAATGTCGGTGTCAAAACCAGCGGATCTCGGGTAGGGGGTCCCGATCTATGCGTCAAGGCCGATGGTAACAGGAAGCAAGGGACACAGATGTTTACCCAGGTTCGGGCCCTCTCGATGGAGGTAAAACCCGACTTCCTGCTTGATTAATATTGATGATATGGGTACTACAAGAGTAGATCTACCACGAGATCGTAGAGGCTAAACCCTAAGAGCTAGCCTATGATGGTATGATTGTAATTGTGATCGGCCTTCTAAGGACCAAGCTCTCCGGTTTATATAGACACCGAAGAGGGCTATGGTTTACATGGAGTTGGTTACAAGAAAGGAAACATAATATCCGGATTGCCAAGCTTGCCTTCCACGCAAAGGAGAGTCCCATCCGGACACGGGCCGAAGTCTTGAGTCTTGTATCTCCATGCTTCAATAGTCCAGACATTGCACACAGTCCGCCTGTCCGGATACCCCCTAATCCAGGACTCCCTCACCGACCCTGCTAAGTTCCTGCAGCTCTACGAGCTGAGCATCGAGGCGGCCAGCGGCGACGAGAAGATCATGGCAAACTGGTTCCCGATGGCCCTCAAGGATGGCGCGTGTTCTTGGCTCCTAAACCTACCCGAGGGGTCGGTTTCTTCCTGGGAGGAGATAAGAGGCCACTTCATCGCCAACTTCCAGGGCACTCGCGACCGTCCGCCGGCCGCGGGTGACCTGTGCTGCATAAAGCAGCAACCTGAAGAGACCCTGCAGAAGTATATCCAGCACTTCAACAATGTTTGCCTCAAGATCCCCAAGGTGTCGGACGAGGCCATCATTTCAGCATTCACTGATGGTGTACGTGATGTCAAGGTGAAGGAGGAGCTCGCTATTCATGAGGATTTCTACACAGCCCTAGAGATGTTCAACATGGCGAACAAGTGCGCAAGGGCTGGGGAGGGACGCCTCTCCCTCCTCGAGCTCCCCGATGCTGATCCAGAAGACAAGAAGGCCAAGACCAAGGACATGAAGCGCAAGGGGCCGGCCGTGCTTGCGGCTGAACCAGAGATGAAGCGCGGCTGCGAGCACCCCGAGTCATCCAAGAGCAACCGGCCGTTCTGCGTCTTCCACAACGTTCGCAGCCACAACACCAACGACTGCCAGGAGCTCAGGGCCCTCCGCGACGGGCGCCTCGGTCGACGCCTTGAGCGCAACGATCGAGGCTATGGTCGTGGAGGTGGCCGAGGCGGAGGACACTGGGACAGACACGACCATCGTCAGGAGTGACACGACCAGCCTCGTGAGGACCACTGGCAAGGCCAGCCTCGCGAGGGCGCTTGTAGGGAGCAGCCTCGTGAGGAGCGCCCTTAGGGAAACGCGGCTCTACCTCCTCTACATCCACCACCAAGAAGGAATGAAGATCACCACTAGGACGAGGGGGCTGGGGGCTTCCAGGAGCCTCGAGCCATTGCCTACATCTTGGGCGGCTCACAGGCCCCAGCTTCCCACCGCGTCCTCAAGCAGTTCGCGCGTGAGGTGAATGCAGTGCTCCCCAAGCCCGAAGCAACTCGCCCTCCCAGGTGGTCCAAGTGTGCCATCACCTTCAGCTCTTCAAACCAGCTCAAGTGCGCGGCCGCTGCTGGCGCGCTCCCTATGCTCTACTCCCCTGTCATCAGCAACGTGGTCGTCACCAAGACTCTCATCGATGGCAGAGTAGGGCTCAATGTTCTGTCCGTTCAGACGTTTGACAGGCTCCAAGTGCCATACTACCAGCTTCACCCAACCAAGCCATTTTCAGAAGTGACCGACGGTTCTACACACCTGATAGGGCAGGTCCGCCTCCCTGTCACCTTCGCCGAGCGCAACAACTACCACACCGAGCTCATCGACTTCAACATCGCCGACATCCGCCTGCCCTACAACGCCATCCTAGGGTACCCAGCACTGGCCAAGTTCATGGAAGCTACGCACCACGGCTACAACATCCTTAAGATGCCAGGAAGTGGCGGCGTCATCACGGTCGTGTGCCAAGAGAAGGATGCGGTGTGCTCCCTCGAGCGGGCCTTCCGGCCTGCAACGGTCGAGAACCCTGAAGATGAGGGCGGCGCCCTCCCTCCTGAGGCCGCCCCCAGACGAAGAAGCTGCATCTGGGACAGGGGTCTCTGAAGGAGCATCACTCAAGGACATCGCGCTGAGCCTCACATCTCCAGACGCGGCACCTTCACCCATCGCATAGGAAGGTGCGCCCGGCGCCCCTCTTAGGCTGGGCTCGGGGGCTCTCCTCGGGAGGGCCTAAGACCTAGCCAGGGTCATGAGGTAGGCGCTCGGGCACCATGTGGAGGCGCTCTTCAGAGCACGCTTCCCAAGAGAAGGCATCAGGCGTGAGGCGGCAGGTGGTCAGAAGTTCATCAGCAAGGCAATTGAGGAAATTCAAGAAGCAAGGGTTCTGCAAGGCGATCGTCGTTTGCCGCGAGGCGCAGCTCACTGCCCCACCGAGGGTAAGGAGTTCCGCGTCTGCATCGACATCCCCGGGCTCAACAGGGCCGCGTCTCGGCAGCTCATGTGGCCATCTCGTGTCGACCGATGCGAGGGTCCACCTCACAGCTACGTCTACATGCCTTTCGGCCTGCGGGTTGCAGCTGTGGTGTCCTAGCGCTGCGTGAGGGGCGCCCTGGTGGCTTGTGAGGCCAAGCATAAGGCAGTCCTGGTGGAGATGGAGGAGCACCTTCAGGAGCCTCCCGGGCCCTCTGAGCCTCCAGAGGCTTGGCACCAGAGCGGGTCGTGAGGAACGACGCCGGCGGCACGCATTTTTTGGCTACTTCAACACCTCTTCAGCAACGGTACCAGGAGACATCTCTCTAAGTTCGCTCAGTCTGGGGGAACCCCTCGGGCTGCATCATCCCCACGTCATGTGGGTCCGTCCCTACGGCATGTATCCCTTCTGCATCTATCAGAGCTAGTTTAGAATCCTTCGCAAGCTACTTTTGAATTATTAACTGCCTGACCAGCGCTTCGTCGCTAAGAACGTCTCGCACCCTTGCGAGCCCTGTGGCGACCGCCTCGTGATTAAGGACTGGCACGATGTCTGTGCTTGGGTCCGTCCCTGCAGCGTTGCTAAATCCAAGAGGCTGAGCTCTGGCTCACGGGCCAGTCCCTGTGTACGTCATCTCCCACGACCCTTGGTGCCTTGTTCTCACATGAGCTAATCACAGGCGAATGAGTAAGGGCGCGCGACCTGGTGCCCCCGTGGCCATGGGAACCGCGCGCCGGTTGTTTTTCTTCAGGATCGTTGCATGAGAAGACTGGGCACGATGTCTGTGCTCGGGTCCGTCCCTGCAGTGTCGATAAACCCAACGGCTGAGCTCTGTCTGGCGGGACGCCCCATTCACGTCACCTCCTGGGGTCCTTGGTGTCTGGCCTTCTCATGCAATAACCTTAGGAGACTCATTTGGCGCAGGCTGCCTAACCATCTCGCACGATTAACATAAGCATCCCCAATCAAGACCAGGCGCAACCCACCTTGAGGTAGGGCCTCATGAGTCCCACGCTAGCTCATGGGTGCCCATACACACCTCCTCCAGCCCTGCCGCGCAAGCCACGTGTTAGGGCGGAGCTGTACACGCCCCGGGGGCTCTCCTCAGAGGGAGCCCCCACCCACGCACCGGTCGAAGCACCATGTTCCACGCTGGCCGTCGACACTGCCGAGGAGCGGCTATGCCCATGCAAGAGCAGAAGCGCTATGCTCCATGCTGGTGAACAATAACTAGGGGTGGCCTCGCGGCCGCATTAACCTTAGGGAGCCTCCGAGCTCCGTCACCAGCCTCACCACGCTGCTCTCCCTCGGGAGGGTAGCACGAAGGGGCTAGGCATGGGGTCTACGCTCAGGTCACGCCTGGCGTACCCCACCTTGCCAGGCCTCACGGGCCTGGTCTTCGTGCACCCCTCCCAAGCGAGAGCTCGGCGAGGAGAAGGTATGATGGTCAGTCGTACGTCAAGGGGGACTCCTGAGCATCGCGTCTCAGGAGCCTAACTGGCCACGTAGCCCCTCATCCATTGGGCTCGTCCTGGTGATCCGGACGACCCAACGGCGGCTAAGGCATGCGTGGGGCTGGGCCCTGCCGATGCAGAACGCCAAGGACCTAACTTTCACTCTTCCTTTTCAAGCCGTTCGTACGTCAAGGGGGACTCCTGAGCATCGCGTCTCAGGAGCCTAACTGGTCACGTAGCCCCTCACCCCTTGGGCTCGTCCTGGCGATCTGGACGACCCAACGACAGTTGAGGCATGCGCGGGGCCGGGCCCTGCCGACACAGAACACCAAGGCTTGTCGCTGCACCTTTTCCTAAGCTGTTCACACGTCAAGGAGGACTGTTGAGCATCGCGTCTCAGGAGCCTAGCTGGCCACGTAGCCTCTCACCCCTTGGGCTCATCCTGGCGATCCGGACGACCCAACGGCGGCTGAGATATGCGCGAGGCCGGGCTCTGCCGACGTAGAACTATAAAGCAAACGGAAAAGTCGAGGGACCATAATATAATTATTACAAAACATATTGTTCCAAGCAAGCAGTTTTAAAACACCTCCCCGAGGCTACATGATGCAGGACAAGTAGGATAGAGTTGCATCACCGGGGCACCTCTTTAGACCTGGGCTCCATCGTCACCCGCCAGTGGAGCCTCGTCACCTGGCGCGTCGCCCTTCCCCTCGGCCTCGGTCAAAAGGCCAACGACCAGAAACTTACTTAGCATGGCATCCACGGAGCTCTTCACGGCAGCAGTGGCAGCGTCTTGGGAGTCGGAGTCCACCGGAGAGGTCAAAGTCGGCATCCTGGAGATAGAGATGGCTGAAGACGTAAGTAAGAGCCGAGGAAGAAAGTGAGCGTGTCTCACTTGCCACCAAGGAGGCAAACCCGTCAACAGCATCTTCGAGCACCGCCAAGACTTCAGGGAGCAAAGCAGTAGGGCTCTCCCTCGGGGTCGTCACTGCCGCCTTCTTCAAGGAATCGTCCCCAAAGAGCGACTTCTGAGCCTTGTGGAAATGTGCCTCGAGGGAGGCAAGGGTGCTGCGCTCCATGGCGACCACCTTCTCGGCCTTGGCAAGGGCCGTCTGGGCCGCCTCCACCTCCTCCTTCAGCTTTGTCAGGCGGTCGCGCTCCGCAGCTTGCTCCAAGGCTGCCTTCTTCACCTCAGCGTCTCGATCGGCGACGACAGCCTCCTGGGCCTTCAACTTCTCCTCACGCTCCTGGAGCTGGCTGGCCTGGGCGGCCTGCTGATCCTGTAGAGCCTTTAGTTTAGCCTCCACCACGCGGCACTGATCCTCAGCTTTTGTGGCCTCCTTCCGTGCCAGGTCGCGCTCGGTGGCGACCACCCCGAGTACCTTCTGGGCTTCCACCGCAGAGCCCCAGGCCACGCGGACAGACGCATCTGCTTGGAGCCAACTAGAAATCAGCCCCAGGCGTCCCTGCGCCGAGCGATGATCCGGGCCCCGAAGTTCACCCTGGAGGAGGTCCAGCACCGCCCTTGCCTCCTCCAGGGCCCCGGAGGTGGCAAGAGTGCCACGGCTCGGCCACACGCTGGTCAGGGGAGAAGACACCCTCGGCGCCAAGACCGAAGAAACCTCAGCATCAGGAAGGACCGGGGGCTCCGGAGGCTGGGGGACCTCAGCAGCCGCAGCAAGGACGGGTGCCGACAGGGTCAGCCCCATCAAAGGCGCCGGCAGCTCCTGAGGACGGGCTTCCATGCCCTGGGGTGACGGCATCACCATCGGAGCTGCGGGGCCCGTGGCATTCTCCTTCGCCAGGGCCACGACAGCCACTTCGGCGCCTTCAACCACGGCGACCTCCGTGTCCTCCTTCTGCTTATTCGACGGCTGCTGCTTAATGACAGACGAAGATGCTAAGCATCGCTTCAAGAATCAACAAACAAGGCTAAAGAAAAGACGTACTAGCCGGTGAAGACATAGCTCCTCTTCAGGCTCAGCAGCGGGCGCTGAGGCGGAACAGCTGGTGCTGAGCTCTTGGGAGCAGTAGAGCTCACGGTTGGTGCCACCGCGAGGGTGGAATGCTGCCCGGAGGAATCAGCACGGTCCTGCCCTTCTTTGTGGCCGTCCGCTTGGCATGCTTCGAAGAGGACACCCTGGACCTCATGGTGACTCCAGAAGGGTGAGGCACCTCCACCACCGGAGGCGCGTCATCATCATCATGGAAGTCGCGGAGGAGCTCCCTCTGCCGTGGGGCAGAGGATTCCTCCACCATCTCGTCCACAGTGGCCTCGGAGGAATGATCTCCGGAGGATAGATCTACCAAGGATGGAGGCAGCGGGGGAGGCCCCACCCGCACAAGCCCAAACTCATCAAAGACCGGCATGGCGGCGGCGACCTCCTCCCCATTAGTCTGACAGTACAGCGGGAGCCAATCTTCCGGAGGATCACTCGGGTCCTTTCCCGTCAGGTAGTGCAACACCTTGCTTAGATCCTCCTCGGGAAGGGCGTCCTGGCGCAGGCGGATCTTGTCATCGACGCCCCCAAGCTTTCATAGGGGGCGGGAGCAATCTTGGAGCGGCGCTATGCGCTGCCTCAAGAACTCCTTGATGAACATGGCCCCCGTCAGCTTCTTGCTCCTCAGGTCCTTCTCCATCTTCTTCACCAACGACGTCGGGGAAGGGTCAGTGATCTTCTCAGAATACCACCCCTTCTCGGAGATGGGGAGTTTGGTCAGCAGCTCCAACAAGCTCTAGGAGCACTTGGCATCCTTCAGAACCCACCTCTTCACGGCATCCTCTACCTTCTTTATGGCGCGGGAGATTGCGTAACCACCCCGCGCCGCAACAAAGCCGATGCACCCAACCGGATGCTCGCCAGTCATGCGAAGGAAGAAGAAGTGGCGGAGCATCATGACGGAGGATATCACCCCCACGAATGCCTCATAGTAGAAGGCGAAAATGGACAGGAGGAGGATGGAGTTGACATGAATGTGGAGCGCGTGGAGGCCATAGTGATGAAGAACGGTGTAGAAGAAGCAGGAGAATGGGGGCACAAGCCCCAAATAGACGTTGTGCAGGAAGAAGGGGAATAAAGTGCTGTTCGCGGGCTCTGGTGCAGCGGTGGCGACCCGGAGCACCGTCCCCTTCCACTCATTGTCCTTGCTCGCCGTCAGGAGGAGCACGTGTCGGTGTCAAAACCGGCGGATCTTGGGTAGGGGGTCCTGAACTGTGCGTCTAAGGCTAATGGTAACAGGAGGCGGGGGAGACAATGTTTACCCAGGTTCGGGCCCTCTCTATCGAGGTAATACCCTACTCCCTGCTTGATTGATCTTGATGATATGAGTATTACAAGAGTTGATCTACCACGAGATCGTAGAGGCTAAACCCCAGAAGCTAGCCTATGATTAGGATTTTTTTCATCCTATGGACTAAACCCTCCGGCTTATATAGACACCGGAGGGGGCTAGGGTTACAACAGAGTCGGTTACAGAGAAGGAAATCTACACATCTGAATTGCCAAGCTTGCCTTCCACGCAAAGGAGAGTCCCACCCGGACACGGGACGAAGTCTTTAGTCTTCTATCTTCGTAGTCCAACAGTCCGACATAAGCATATAGTCCGGCTGTCCGAGGACCCCCTAATCCAGGACTCCCTTAGTAGCCCCTGAACCAGGCTTCAATGACGATGAGTCCGGCGCGCAGATTGTCTTCGGCATTGCAAGGCGGGTTCCTTCTCCGAATACTCCAAAGAAGATCTTGAACACAAGAATGGTGTCCGGCTCTGCAAAATAAATTCCACATACCACCGTAGAGAGCACAATATTCCACGAGTCTAATCTGTTGACAACGTTTACTTGGTGTGACATCACGCCGCGACCCAGTTATTATTCGAACCGTTTTTCTCAACCTGCTAGTGCACATCTTGTGAGGCGGTTTCATTGGCACGTCTTGTCGAAGCAGAGATCGTGTCCCCTTACCACGGGATTCTCATCAATACGGATGTGGGTAACCCAACCGCGCCATCAACACGGCGCTTGGGGAATAAGCGAGTTTTCAGGGCAAGTGGGGAGGCGCATAGTTTCTACTACCTTTATAAAGAGATAAGGATTCTCCTTTTCCACCCACACCTTCTTCTTCCTCTGCTCATCCATTCTCGAGCTCCAACGCCCAAGCTTACACCTTGTCCACAAAGTCATTCCAAGCATGTCCGGAGCGGGAGGCAAGTGGATGGCCTCCTCCGTTACGGAGGAGGACATCACGAAGCTTTGGGAGGCCGGATACCTGTCCACAAACATCGCGCATCGGCTTCCGGCTGAAGGGTAGATCATCCCTACACCGAAACCCCAGGAAAGGGTAGTATTCCTCCCTCACTTCGTCCGCGTACTGGGATTCCCCCTCCACCCGTTCATCCGCGGACTTATGTTCTACTACGGGTTGGATTTCCATGATCTGGCCCCCAACTTCATCCTCAACATCTCGGCGTTCATCATCGTGTGCGAGGCCTTCCTCCGCATCATGCCCCACTTCGGACTATGGCTAAAGACCTTCAACGTGAAGCCAAAGGTGGTGGGCAGCCAGCAAGCAGAGTGCGGGGGCGCCATGGTGGGCAAGATGCCCAATGTCACCTAGCCCGAGGGCTCCTTTGTGGAGACCGTGAAGGGGTGGCAATCGGGGTGGTTCTACATCACCGAGACGCGCGACACCAACTGGGCGGCGACCCCCGAATTTTGATCCGAAGTCCCCATGCGGCTCACTTCCTGGAAAGAGAAGGGCTTAGCTTGGGGCTCAGCGGTGGAGCTGACCGGACTTCAGACCTGCGTCCAAAATATGATAGGCAAGAAAATCAAGCTCGTTAACATGGTCCAGGATATGCTCCTCCGCCGGATTCTTCCGTGTTAGAGACAGTCTTACAATCTTTGGGAATTTGACCCGGCCGAACACCAGACACTACGAGAGCTCTTCGGCACGACGCACGAAGACATCTAGAAGGTGCTCTTCAAGGCCAACAAGGTCCTGATGAGAGGATCGTTGGTGATGATGTTGGTGATGATTTCCCCCTCCCGGAGGGAAGTGTCCCCGGCAGAACAGCTCCGCTAGAGCCCTAGATTGATTCCGCCAAGGTTCTGCCTCGTGGCGGCTGAGTTTCGTCCCGTAAGCTTGCCCACGATTTTTTCCAGGGTAAAAGTGATGATATAGTAGAATATGGACACCAGAGGCCCACCAGGGGGCCCAGGGGATAGGGGGCGCGCCCTATAGGGCGGGCGTGCCCCCTGTCTCCTGGACAGGGTGTGGGCCCCCTGGCCTATTTCTTTCGCTTAGAAATTCTTATTAAATCCAAAAAGTTGTTTTGTGGAGTTTCAGGACTTTTGGAGCTGTGCAGAATAGGTTTCCAATGTTTGCTCCTTTTCCAGCCAGAATTCCAGTTGCCGGCATTCCCCCCCTTCATGGTAAACCTTGTAAAATAAGAGAGAATAGCCATAAGTATTGAGATATAATGTGTAATAACAGCCCATAATGCAATAAATATTGATATAAAAGCATGATGCAAAATGGACGTATCAACTCCCCCAAGCTTAGACCTCGCTTGTCCTCAAGCGGAAGCCGAAATCGAAAAATATGTCCACATGTTTAGAGATAGAGGTGTCGATAAAAATAAAATACGGACATGAGGGCATCATGATCATTCTAATAACAACAACATATATAGATTTTGTCATATAATTTCCTATGCTCGAGTAATAAGCAATTCACAATGTCAAGTATGGTTCAAAAACTTCATTGGGAACTAACAAACTATAATCTTAGTCACTGAAGCAATTGCAATTTATCGTAACATCAGAAAGAGTCAATAATAGAGCTTTTCAGCAAGCTTACATACTCAACTATCTCGTAGTCTCCTACAATTGCCAACACTCATGCAATACTTGTGGTTATAGAGTTTCAGCCGGACACTAAGAAAGATAGGGGCTTATTGTGTTGCCTCCCAACGTATTCACCTTTAGGTCATGTCAACAATAATAGTCCATGCTAACTTACATCCAATTGGATATATATATCATGATCTTTCAAACATGAGGAGCTTGCCAAAGGTTAAAATGAAAAAGGGAAAGGTGAGGATCACCTTGACTCAAGCATAAAGTAAAAACATAAAGTAAAAGATAGGCCCTTCGCAGAGGGAAGCAGAGGTTTTCATGCGCGTTTAGGGTTGATGCACAAAATCTTAATGCAAAAGAACGTCACTTTATATTGCCCCTTGTATGTGGACCTTTATTATGCAGTCCGTCGCTTTTATTACTTCCACAACAAGTTCGTACAAAGCTTATTTTCTCTGCACTAATAAGTCATGCATATTTAGAGAGCAATTTTTATTGCTTGCACCGATGACAACTTACTTGAAGGATCTTACTCAATCCATAGGTAGGTATGGTGGACTCTCATGGCAAAACTGGGTTTAAGGATATTTGGAAGCACAAGTAGTATCTCTACTTGGTGCGAGGAATTTGGATAGCATGAGGGGGAAAGGCAAGCTCAACATGTTTGGAAGGTCAATGATGATATACTTTAACTGAGATGTCGAAAAACATAAACCATTACGTTGTCTTCCTTGTCCAACGTCAATTCTTTTAGCATGTCATACTTAATGAGTGCTTCACAATCATAAAAGATGTCCAAGGTAATATATTTATATGTGAACTCCTGTTTCCTTATCACTTCCTATTAATTGCAACAATGACCAAGACTACGTTCATCAACTCTCAACAATTTTTATGCATCATACTTTCTATGTGTGAAGTTATCACTATCCATAAGATTAATATGAACTCTTTTATTCTTTCTACTTTCTCAAGATCATAGCAATCAAAGCAAAGCCCTTGACTCAACACTAATCTTTATTGTAGATAGCACACAGACTCGATTACATAAAGAGATCACAAAGCAAAACTCAAAACTACTTGATATCAAAACTTCAATCTACTAGATCAAGATACTACTAAAAGGATCGAACTAAATAAAGTAGTAAAGATAGGAGTGTGATGGTGATACGATACCGAGGCACCTCCCCCAAGCTTGGCAGTTGCCAAGGGGAGTGCCCATACCCATGTGATTAGGTCCTCGGAGGTGGTGAAGTAGGAATTGTTGATGATGTAGGCTTGTCGTCCGTCTTCCAAGGCATAGGCTCTCCATCATAGAAGGATGATCGAGTCTCCGGGATCCTTAAATCTGCAGCCAAACTCACCCTCTTAAATCTATATTCATACTCACAGTTCTGGTTTTGCAGGTCATAGATCTGTGCTTGGAGATGCTCGATTTTCTGTTGAAGCTTGAAGATGGTCTCCCCAATGACTTTGGCATCTAGCTTGTGGTTGTTGGTGAACTCCGTGATCATCATCTGGTTGGCGTCGAGTCCACGCTCCACCATCCCTTGGCACTTGAAAACTTGCTGCTCCACGGCTTCGAGCTTTGTCTCCACGCTCCCGGTACGCCTTGGTCCCTCCACATCACGGATGTGCAGCACGCCCTCACGCATCTCAATGGTTTGAGGGTGTTGCAGCACCTCCGCAAGATAGGGGTTGATGACCCTCTCGAAAAACTTGTCCTTGGGAGCGCTTGGAGACGACATGATGCTCTTAGATCCGAAACAGAAACAGCTCGAAACAAAAACAGAGGATATTTGTGTGATACGGTGGTCAAAACCTTCGGGAGTATATATAATGAATTTTTATCGACCAAAATACGTAACGTGCAAGAAAACGGAGTCCGGGAGGCACACAAGGTGCTCACGAGAAAGGGGGCACGCCCTACAGGGGGGCGCGCCCTCCTCTCTCGTGGGAGCCTTATGTCCCTTTCATACTACTTTCTTCCTAAAATTCTTAAATATTCCAAAACTGATAAAAATTGCCATTGGAGTTGTTTTGGAGTCGGTTTACTTACCGTACCACATACCTATACCTTTTCGGAGTCTGGAACATTCTGGAAAGTGTCCCTTATGTATTCCTCAGGGATTACGATTTCAATAATATTAGTTTCAACACCGATAGGATTACTGAAATATAATGTTTAATTCTTTGACCGTTTACCACCCTCGGATTTGTGTCTTTGAAGTTGTTGATTTTTATAGCACCAGAACGATAGACCTCCTCGATAACGTAGGGGCCTTCCCATTTTGAGAGAAGTTTTCCTGCAAAAAATCTTAAACGAGAGTTGAATAATAACACATAATCTCCTACGTTAAACTCACGCTTTTGTATCCTCTTATCATGCCAGCATTTGACTTTTTCTTTGAAAAGCTTGGCATTCTCATACGCTTGGGTTCTCCATTCATCATGTGAGCTAATATCAAACAACCTCTTCTCACCGGCAAGTTTGAAGTCATAATTGAGCTCTTTGATAGCCCAATATGCCTTGTGTTCAAGTTCAAGAGGTAAATGACACACTTTTCCATAAACCATCTTATAAGGAGACATACACATAGGATTTTTGTATGCAGTTCTATAGGCCCATAATGCATCATCAAGTTTTTTGGACCAATTCTTTCTAGATCTATTCACAGTCTTTTGCAAAATTAATTGGAGCTCTCTATTGCTAAACTCTACTTGACCACTAGACTGCGGGTGATAAGGAGATGCTATTCTGTGATTGACATCATACTTAGCAAGCATCTTACGGAAAGCACCATGAATAAAATGTGAATCACCATCAGTCATAAGATATCTAGGGACTCCAAACCTCGGAAAAATAACTTCTTTAAGCATTTTAATAGAGGTGTTATGATCAGCACTACTAGTTGGAATAGCTTCTACCCACTTAGTAACATAATCAATAGCAACTAAAATATGTGTATAACCATTAGAGGCAGGAAAATGTCCCATATAATCAAAGCCCCAAACATCAAACGGTTCAATAACAAGAGAATAATTCATAGGCATTTCTTGACGTCTACTAATGTTACCTATTGTTTGACATTCATCACAAGATAAGACAAACTTACGAGCATCTTTGAAGAGAGTAGGCCAATAAAAACCAGATTGTAGTACCTTGTGTGCAGTTCTATCTCCAGCGTGGTGTCCTCCATAAGATTCAGAGTGACACTTACGTAGAATCTGGTCCTGTTCATGCTCAGGCACACAACATCTAATAACACCATCTACTCCTTCTTTATAAAGGTGTGGATCATCCCAGAAGTAATGTATTAAATCATAAAAGAACTTTTTCTTTTGCTGGTATGTGAAACTAGGTGGTATATATTTAGCAACAATGTAATTAGCATAATCAACATACCAAGGAGCAGTGCGAGAAGCATTGACGACCGCTGATTGTTCATCAGGAAAGCTATCATTAATAGGCAGTGGGTCATCAAGAACATTCTCTAACCTAGACAAGTTCTCTGCAACGGGGTTCTCAGCTCCCTTTCTATCAATAATATGCAAGTCAAATTCTTGTAGCAAGAGAACCCATCTAATGAGTCTAGGCTTAGCATCTTTCTTTTCCATAAGATATTTAATAGCAGCATGATCAGTGTGAATAGTAACTTTGGAATCAACAATATAAGGTCTAAACTTATCACATGCAAACACAACTGCTAAGAACTCTTTTTTAGTTGTAGCATAATTTCTTTGGGCAGTATCAAGAGTCTTACTAGCATACTGGATAACATTCAATTTCTTATTGACTCTTTGCCCTAAAACAGCACCTACAACATATATCACTAGCATCGCACATAATTTCAAAAGGTAAACTCCAATCAGGTGGCTGAACAATAGGTGCAGTGATCAAAGCTTTCTTAAGTGTTTCAAATGCTTCTACGCAATCATCATCAAAGACAAAAGGAATATCTTTTTGCAATAAATTAGTCAGAGGCCTAGAGATTTTAGAAAAGTCCTTAATGAACCTCCTATAAAAACCAGAAAGACCAAGGAAACTTCTTATACCTTTTATGTCCTTGGGACATGGCATCTTTTCAATAGCATCAACCATGGCTTTATCAATTTCAATACCTCTCTTGGAGATCTTGTGCCCCAAGACAATGCCTTCATTAACCATAAAGTGACACTTTTCCCAATTCAGGATGAGACTAGTGTCTTCGCATCTCTACAAAACTCGATCAAGGTTGCTCAAACAATCATCAAAAGAGGATCCATAGACGAAGAAGTCATCCATGAATACCTCACAAATCTTTTCACAAAAATTAGAGAATATAGCTGTCATGCATCTTTGAAAGGTAGCAGGTGCATTACATAAACCAAAAGGCATACGTCTATAAGAAAAAGTACCAAAAGGGCAAGTAAAAGTAGTTTTAGATTGATCCTTCACTGACACAGGTATCTGAGAGAAACCAGAATAACCATCTAGAAAGCAAAAATGTGTGTGTTTGGATATCCTTTCTAGCATTTGATCAATAAAATGTAAGGGTAATGATATTTCTTAGTAGCTTTATTTAACTTACGGAAATCAATTACCATCCTATAACCTGTAATAATTCTTTGCGGGATCAATTCATCTTTATCATTAGGAACAACGGTAATACTTCCCTTTTTAGGGACACAATGGACAGGGCTTACCCATTCACTATCAGCAACGGGATAAATAATACCTGCCTCAAGGAGCTTTAGTATCTCCTTTCTTACCACTTCCTTCATCTTGGGATTTAATCGTCTTTGAGGATCTCTAACTGGTTTGGCATCTTTCTCCACTGAAATCTTGTGTTGACATAATGTGGGACTAATGCCCTTAAGATCATCCAGAGTATATCCAATAGCTGCTCGGTGCTTCTTCAGAGTTTTCAATAATCTTTCTTCTTCTTTCTCTAAAAGGTTAACACTAATAATAATAGGATATATTTCTTTTTCATCAAGATAAGCATACTTAAGATTATCAGGTAATGGCTTGAGTTCAAACACGAGATCACCCTTGGGTGGAGGGGGATCCCCAAGAATTTCAACGGGAAGGTTATGTTTCAGCATAGGTTCCTGTTTAAGGAGCACTTCATCTATTTCTTCCCTTTCCTTCATAAACAAATCGTTTTCATGGTCTAGCAAATATTGTTCTAACGGATCAGTTGGAGGAACAACAATGGAAGCAAGACCAATAATCTCATCCTTACTAGGTGGTTCCCTTTCACGAGGTTGTCTACTAAATTTAGCAAAATTAAACTCATGAGACATACCATCTATGCCAACAGTGACAATATTATTTTCACAATTAATCTTAGCACTAGCAGTATTCAAGAAAGGTCTACCCAAAATAATGGGACAAAAATCATCTTGTGGGGAACCAAGAACAAGAAAATCAGCAGGGTATTTAACCTTCCCACACAAAACTTCAACATCTCTAACAATCCCAATAGGTTTAATGGTATCCCTATTAGCAAGCTTAATAGTAACATCAATGTCTTCTAATTCAACGGGTGCAATGTCGTGCATAATTTCTTTATATAGATCATAAGGTATCGTACTAGCACTAGCACCCATATCACATAAGCCGTGATAACAATGATCTCCTATTTTAACAGAAATAACAGGCATGCCTACGACAGGTCTACGTGTGTTAGTATCAGGTCTAGCAATATTAGCAGTCTCACCCAAGAAAGAAATAACATGCCCATCTAAGTCCTCATCCAAAAGATCTTTAACCATAGCAATACTAGGTTCAACATTAATTTTCTTAGGAGGTGTATAAGACCTAGTATTACTCTTACGAACAACAGTCTAAGCTTTAGCATGATCTTTTATCCTAACAGGAAAAGGAGGTTTTTCAACATAAGCAGTAGGAACAATAGGATCACTATAGGTAATAGTCTTTTCTTCGACTGTAATAGGTGCAACTACTTTAACTTCAACATGAGGATTATAACCACTTCTCTTTAGGGAGATCAACGTGAGTAGCAAAAGATTCACAAAAAGTAGCTACTTTCTCAGAGTCAAGTCCATACTTAGCGCTAAATCCACGGAAAGCATCGTTATCCATAAAAGATTTAACACAATCGAACTTAGGTGTCATACCTGACTCCTTACCATCGTTGGAACCCCAATCTTCAGAGTTGCGTTTAATTCTTTCCAATAAGTCCCATTTGAAATCAATAGTCTTCAACATATAAGAACCAACACAGGAAGTATCGAGCAGGTTGCGATTATCAAGAGAAAGCCGAGCATAAAAATTCTGAATAATCATTTCCCGAGAGAGCTCATGATTGGGGCATGAATATAACATTGAATTAAGCCTCCCCCAAGCTTGAGCGATGCTTTCTCCTTCGTGAGGCCAGAAATTATATATGTAATTACGATCACGATGAACAAGATGCATATGATAAAACTTCTGGTGAAATTCCAACTTCAATCGCTTATAATTCCAAGATCCCGTATCATCACATAGCCTATACCATGTCAATGCATCTCCCTTCAAAGATAAAGGGAAGACCTTCCTTTTAACAACATCATCGGTTATACCTGCAAGCTTAAATAATCCACAAACTTCATCCACAAAGATAAGGTGTAAATCGGGATGCAATGTTCCATCTCCTGCAAATGGATTAGCTAGCAGTTTCTCTATCATACCCGAAGGAATCTCAAAGTGAATATTTTCATAAAGTTCAGTAGGTTGAGGAGCAACTCTTTTCTCTTCCGATTGGGGTGAAGATACCCCAAACAAGCCCCTCAAAGGATTAGTTTCCATAGTGACAAGTAACAGAAAATTTCAGCACACTATATAAATGTTTCCTTACCAAGTTCCACTCACCAAAAGCGCTACACTCCCCGGCAATGGCGCCAGAAAAGAGTCTTGATGACCCACAAGTGTAGGGGATCTATCGTAGTCCTTTTGATAAGTAAGAGTGTCGAACCCAACTGTTGACACCTGATTTTGGCAAAATACATAGTGAGAGGGTTTTCGGCATGAGAAAGTTTCACATCGTCGAGTGGAACAACTTTGATATTTAGGCTATCGCCATTCGACCTTATCTCAATGGCCGAAGCTGTGCTCCGAGTGACAAAATTTAGTGTTCTGAGTGCTTTTCGGCCTATTACGCCCTCAATATGACCTCAGATGAAGGAGCACTATAAAGGAATTGTCTTCGTCTCGTCAAGGCAATTGATTTTCATATATAAATCATCTTAATCCGAGTTCATATGCAAAAGTTACAGTCAATACGGTTTGGACAAACCAGAGACCAAAATATTACGCTTGACACCAGACACATGTTGATGAGTGTCTGATGCAATGCGTGAGCAATTCAGCAATTCGGCCTTCAAGACTGCATTGAATCGAAAAACCTTCAACACAAAAAAGTTTCGTCTCGTCGAGCCGATCGATTTTCATTTAAAATTTGTCTCAATCTGAGGTCGTATGCAACCTGGAGAGGCAAATCAAGATCAGGCTGTCTTTTCAGTCGGGAAATCCGAGTGGAAAGTTTTACCATCCGAGTGAAAACCTACCGATCGAGTGAAAGGTCGAGTGAAAACCTACCGATCGAGTAAAAGGTCGAGTGAAAACTTATCGATCGAGTGAAAGATTGTCTTCCGAGTGGAACATTCTAAACATCCGAGTAAAAAAGTCCAGTCGAACCATCCGAGTGAAAGACTCTAATATCCGAATGGATGAGCTCGAATCCGAGTGAAACTGAACATGTTCCTGAAAGTTTATCAAGATGACCTCGGATGAAGAAGTGTCCAATACAGAAGTTGTGCGTATCATCAAGATGGTAAACTTTGGTTTTGGAGTCATCATCATCAGAGATAGTATATGGCCGGCAAGTTCACTACGAGACTCGGATAATCCAGTCTACTGCAAGACCGAGTCCGACTGGAAGGTAAAGATGACTTCGAAAAGTATTCAAGATGGTCTTATTTGAAAAAGTGATCAACATGAAGGTTGTTCGTATCATCGAGGCACACAAGTTTTATATTTGGGCCGTCTTGATCGGAGAACATATGCAAGCTCGGTGGCCCGCGCAAGGAGGAAGACAGAAGTTGGTCCAAATTCAGACTGAATCCGAGTTAGAATAGAATTAGGACTCTAGGACGTGAATTGATGTAATTTCTTGTAAGGAAAGCCTAGATGAAACCTTTACTTGTACAGGAAGTCCAGCCGCCTCTTATATATATTGGGGGCGATGGCCGATTGAACAACACACAATCGAACAAATCAATATACTACTTTTTCATCTACGTTTTATCTCTCCACCGTTTTCTCTCTCGTTCTTCGCTGTTCCTCGAATTTGAGAGCTGCGAATACCGAGGCTCTAGGGGCGAGCGAATCGACCTAGGGCAGCCCATAGCCGCCGCACTCCCTGACGGGGTCCCTCCCGGGGGTGTGGGGTTTCGGGTCTGCAAAAGCGCCCGTCGACTGTCTTGCGTATCACGCTGTCGGTCGGGTCTCCTTCGACGTGAGCTGCGGTGCATCACACCCGGCGTCGAGGGTACACGTGACGTGTTTGTGTGTCAACACACTTTTTGGTGACTCCGCTGGGGTTTTGGGTCTGCAAAAGCGCCCGTCGACTGTCTTGCGTATCGCCTGTCGGTCGGGTCTCCTTCGATGTGAGCTGCGGTGCATCACCCCCGGCGTCGAGGGTACACGTGACGTGTTCGTGTGTCAACACACTTTTTGGCGACTCTGTTGGGGATCAAAGATCAATCGTCACCATCCACCATGTCCGATCTTCCCAAGCCATCTGAGGTAGACGCCGATAACATCATCAAGCCCAGTCTTGATGAGATATCGGCCGATCATCGCCAAGTCTATGAGGAATACAAGAAGGCGCGCGAGGAGAAGGACTTGCAGGAGTTCCTTGCAAAGTTCAAGAAGGATCGCCAAGGCAACATCACTCTGATTGAAGAAATCAAGTTCCCTCCTCTTCAAGCCGAGTAGGTTGAACCCTCTGTAAGTACTGCCTTTTCTCCTGAGCAGTGGGCTGAGATTGAAAGTCGTATTGCTGATGGTAACAATCTAGTCTATCAAACTTTCATAGAAAATACTAATGCTCAGAAGAATATATCTCAATCGTCTAGTGGTAATGATGGTGTAGCTGCTAGTATGCAAAACCCTAATCTGGCTTTACCTATTGCATCGGCGCCTCCCGTGCTGATGACTTATTATCCTATCCAAACAAATCAGATTGTGGCTGCACCCATTAATCCTATTATGAGCATGCCAGGTTCGGTGGCAATGCCGAACCAAACCCTACCTATAGCTACATCCACTCGACCACTACCAAATTATGGGTCGACATACATGCCGCAGTTCTTACCGATAGCCAGTTACCCTACTCCGCCTATGCCACTGCCACAAGCTGCATCGTCCACTATGGATGATGGTCTAGCTAATCTTAGAGAGGAGATGGCTAAGATGCTTCGAGAGAATTTTGGAGTTGAGCTACCTCGGAATCGGATTTACCAAAAGCCGTACCCCGAGTACTTTGATCCCATCTAGTGCCCTCCAGGATATAAAATTCCAAATTTTGTTAAGTTTAATGGACAAGGCACAAAAACCACATGGGAGCATGTTAGTCAGTATTTAGCACAATTGGGTGAGGCAGGCTCATTGAATGAATTGAAAGTGCATTTATTTCCTTTATCATTAACCGGTACTGCATTTTCATGGTTTTCTTCTTTACCACATGGTTCCATTCGAGTTTGGTCGCAGCTAGAGCAGAAATTTCATGATCACTTTTATAGCGGCGACAATGAACTCAAGTTGTCACATCTAACATCGGTTAAACAGAAGCATGATTAATCAGTTTCCGATTGCGTCAAGAGATTCAGAGAAAGAAAAAACCGATGTTTTAGTTTGGTGATAACCGAGAGAGATTTGGCAGACCTAGTGCTGAGTGGTTTGAGAACTCCCATTAGAGAAAAGCTAGAAGGTTATGAGTTCTTAAATATCAACCAAGTCTTACAAAGGGCTTTGGCTCAGGAAAGCCGAAGCAAAGATCTCAAAGAAGTGCATAGGTACAAAGCCGATCGTCCAAAGATGAATATGGTGGAATATGATAGTGATCACTCGGACAATGAGGGTGATGTTTTTTCTACTGAATTTGTTTGGCCATCTAAGACCAAACCCTTTACTTGCAATGATCTGAAACCGATTCATAAGAATCGTGATGAAGAGATGAAGTTTACTTTTAACATTGCTAAGTGTGATAGAATATTTGATGCTTTATTGCAGGCTAAGATTATTAGAATATCTCATACTCTACCGCTGTTTGAAGAGCTAAAACGGCGCGCTTATTGCAAGTATCATAATTCTTTTTCTCATGGTACTAACGATTGCAATATTTTTCGACGACAGGTACAATCGGCCATTAATGACGGACGATTGAGCTTCTCTGAGATGCAAGTCGATAAGCAGCCTTTTCCAATGAATACCATGGATTTGGAGGGGAAGAAGCTACTTATTCGGCCGGAGGTAGCCGAATCTGCTAATAAAGCTAATGTCATTATTGGTGAGCCTAGGAAAGATAAGGAGGGCGACAAGGTCTTGGGAAGGCAGATCGTGCTTGATAAACAACCTGATGGCAATGAAGTGATCAAAATCACCATCAAGAATCCTACACTCGGGGGGCAAGCACATGTACAACAAAATGCTCGAGTTAAATTTGTTAAACCCAAGAGTCCTGAAGTTGGCAAGTGGAAGATGAACAAAGCTAAAGTGCAGCGCAAACGAATCAAACCAACTTTTGATATGTTGCTGTCCAAATATGCCAATCAGTCGGCTGGTTCCAGCTCTAACCGGCCATCATACTTGAAGCGACCAAGGTCACCATCAGATGATATGTTCAGTCAGTATATGAAACCGAGTGGACCAAAGGCGTTATTTCCAGAAGAGCAGAGGCAAACTGTTTGGGACCGACTTGAATACTCATACAATGGTCGACTGAACATTGGTAACTATCGGTCGGCTGGTCAAAACATGCGACCGGATGGACATTATCCGAGTGTAAGAATGCACCCAGGTGGAAGCTATCCGAGTGAAAAAATGTGGTCAAGTAGATTCCATCCGACTGAATTCCATCCGAGTGACATCCATCTGAGTGGATTCCATCAGAGTAAAAAGGTGCGCCCGAGTGGAAATTTCATGCATCTGGAAAGTCAAAGAGAATGGCATGTTAAATCACCAAGTGTTGCAGCAGTTGAGTCAGGAAAAGGCAAGGGGAAAATGGATGTGGACTCACTTATCTTGGGCACCGAAACATTCCCCATACAGCAGCCGACTGTGCATAACCACTCGACTGAGCCGATACTTGCTATCGCGCCAAAACACTCTGCTAATGACCATGAAGCAAGCACCAACCAGGTAAAAACGAGGGATCCTAAATACACTCAGCCAAAGTGGTGTCCTCCAGGGCTAACAAAGACACAAAAAAGAAAACTACAGAGGTTAAGGAGTCAAGAGATGGCAAAACAAGAGGCCGAGAAGCAAAGGGATAAGTTGTTCAATGACACTCGGCCTATGGTACCTACAAAACAAGTGTGGAGGCCCAAACAAATACAAGATGCAGTGGCTTCTACACCTATCACAGCAGCACCCGCACTACCAAAAGAAGACGACGCAATCATTGCATCGTCTATGTTACCTATTGCTTCCTCTTCACTCGGGCAAATTTCAGAATCGGTAGATGCACTCGAGGAGGAGGCTGATATGTTGGACTATGAGTCTACGCCGGTTCATGAAGGTATGGATATCAATATGGTGTATTACTTACCTGCTGAGTTTCGTGCTGTAGATGAGGAAGGGGAGGTGGCTCAGCTGGATTTTGGCCCTAAAAACGCAATATTCGAGAAGCCAAAAGAACCAGTAACGCATCTGAAACCATTATATCTCAGAGGTCATATCAATGGGTCGCCGCTCACTCGGATGCTTGTTGATGGTGGTGCTGTGGTGAATCTTATGCCCTATTCGGTCTTCAAGAAATTGGGTTTGCCTGATGAAGAATTGATCAAGACCAATATGGTGCTCAACGGATTTGAAGGCAAAGAGAAAACTGAAGCCAAAGGTGTAATGTATGTGGAGCTTACAGTCGGAAGCAAAACTTTGGCTACTGCATTCTTTGTCGCTGAGGTGCAAGGTAACTACAACGTCATACTAGGCCGTGATTGGGTTCATGCAAACCAGTGCGTTCCATCCACTATGCACCAGTTTTTGATTCAGTGGGTCGATGATGAAGTGGAAGTCATTCATGCGGATAACTCGGCCTGTGTTGCTTTGGCCGATGCACCGGTGGATTGGCAACATCCCAATGCTACTTGCTTGACGGGACATGACTTATCAGAGTTTGATTTTCTCAGCGCGACCAAGAATGGTTTTGTGCCCGTGTCTTTAAAGCCGACTGAATGCAATCGGCTCCAAGGTATGATAAGTTTAAATGGATTCTAGCTCCGAATGGTTACAAAAACGTCTTGTGAAATATCGGTCTAGCGAGAACGATATGTATGAGTCTATAGAGGAGTTGGATGACATGGATAAACTTGGACAAGGTTTTACATTGGTCGATCCATTTGAAGAGGTAGATATTGGAGATGGTTCAGTCACTCGACTGATGTTTGTAAACAAAAAATTGAAAGTCGATTGTAAAGCTAAGTTAATCGAGCTATTGAAAGAATATGTTTGTTGCTTTGCGTGGGAATATCATGAGATGCCAGGTTTAAGCTGAGAGCTAGTGGAGCATCGGTTACCTATAAAGGCCGGTTTTAGACCATATAAACAGTCGGCCAGAAAGTTTAACCCGAAAACATATGACCGGATCAAAGAAGAGATCGGTCGACTGCTTGAAGCTAATTTCATTCGACCTTGCAGGTATGCCGAGTGGATTTCTAACATTGTCCCAGTGGAGAAGAAGGGATCCGGCAAGTTGAGGGTGTGCATTGACTTCAGAGATTTGAATAGGGATACACCCAAAGATGAGTATCCCATGCCAATAGCCGATATGCTTATTAATGATGCTTCTGGACATAAGGTTATTAGCTTTCTAGATGGTAATGCCGGATACAATCAAATTTTTATGGCCGAACAGGACATGTACAAAACGACTTTCCGATGTCCTGGTTTCCTTGGTTTATTCGAGTGGACAGTGATGATATTCAGATTAAAAAATGCTGGAGCCACATATCAAAGGGCTATGAATTTGATTTTTCATGATTTACTCGGTATCATACTTGAAGTTTATATTGATGATATTGTTGTCAAATCGGATGCTTTTGAATCTCACTTGGCCGATTTGCGTTTAGCTTTTGAAAGAATGAAAAAGTATGGACTGAAGATGAATCCTTTGAAGTGTGCTTTCAGCGTGTCAGCTGGCAAGTTTTTGGGTTTCATTATTCATGAAGATGGCATAGAGATTGACCCCAAAAAGATAGAGGCTATACAGAAAGTGGAGGCTCCAACATGCAAAAGAGATATGCAAAAGTTCCTTGGCAAGGTCAATTATTTGAGGAGGTTCATAGCTAATCTGTCAGGGAAAGTTGATGCATTTACTCCTATCCTTCGGTTGAAGAATGACACTGATTTCACTTGGGGGAAAAACAGCAAGAAGCATTTGATATGATCAATAGTTATTTGTGCACTCCTCCGGTGATGAAAGCACCCAAGCATAGGGAACCCTTCCGGCTTTACATTGCAGTGGAGGAAGGAGTTATTGGTGCTATTTTGACTCAAGAAACCGAGGGAAAAGAGCATGCTATTACATATTTGAGCAGACGCTTATTGGACGCCGAGACAAGGTATACATTTATTGAGAAACTATGTCTATGCTTATATTATGCTTGCACAAAATTAAGACATTATTTAGTGCCGAGTGCTTGTATAGTAGCTTGTCAAACCGATGTCATTAAATACATGTTGCATAGGCCAATTCTTAGTGGTAGAATTGGCAAGTGGGCTTATGCTTTGATTGAATATGATTTGGCTTATGAATCTCTAAAAACCATGAAAGGCCAAATTGTTGCTAATTTCATTGTTGAACATCGGATTAATGACAAGCATGATGTTGATATGAACCTTGTTTCATTAGTACCATGGAGATTATAATTTGATGGTTCAGTTTGTAGCAATGGCCAAGGTGTTGGTATTGTTTATATATCTCCTCATGGTGCTATTTTTGAAGCCTCATGCCGCTTAGAATATTTTTGCACAAACAATCAAGCCAAATATGAAGCATTGTTATTCGGCCTAGAGATGTTACTTGCTATAGGTGTTACACATATTAAGGCTTACGGTGATTCGTTACTAGTGGTGCAGCAAATATCCAGAGTCTTTCAGTGTTTGGACGAATCACTTAATGTTTATCTTGATAAATGTCTAGATATAATTTCTACTTTGGATTGTTTTAGCATTGCACATATATCTAGACATGACAATTGGAAAGCAAATGAGTTGGCACAGCAAGCATCTGGATATCATGTTGATCATGGCATGTTTCATATCTCTCAAAGACCGATGTCCTGTCTTCCCAATATGGGAGAGGCCGAACCTGAACCCACTGATTCGGCCATTAACAAAAAATCTAGTGCAGGTGACAATCCCGTCTGGAGGAAGCCCATTGTTGATTACTTGTGCAATCCGAGTGAAAGGGTGGACATGGCTGTTCAGCGTATGGCTTTCAAGTATACAATGAGAGATGATGGTCTTTATCGCCGAACAGTCGATGATATTCTTCTAAAGTGCTTGGACGAGGACCAGGCAAGAGTTGCTATGGGAGAGGTACATGAAGGCATTTGTGGCACTCATCAGTCGGCTCCCAAGATGAAATGGTTATTGCGACGTGCTGGGTTTTATTGGCCGACTATGATTAATGATTGCTTCAGATATTATAAAGGTGTGAAGCTTGTCAAAAATTTGGTGATATTCAATTGGCTCCTGCTGCTATGTTACATCCTATTATCAAGCCGTGGCCTTTCAGAGGTTGGGGTTTAGACTTCATTGGACAAATCCATCCGTCTTCGTCAAAAGGGCATCGGTTCGTATTGGTGGCAACTGATTATTTCACTAAATGGTCTGAAGTAGTACCTCTCAAGAACATGACACATACGGAGGTAATTCAATTCATAACCGAGCACATTATTCATAGGTTCGGTATTCCTCAAACGTTAACTACAGATCAAGGTTCATCTTTTATGTCACACCAAGTCAGAGAGTTTGCCGAATCTTATAATATAAAGTTGCTCAATTCCTCTCCATATTATGCCCAAGCTAATGGACAAGCCGAGTCTAGCAATAAAATTTTAATCAAGCTCATCAAGAAGAAGATTGAGGATAATCCGAGGAGATGGCATGAGTTGTTGTCTGAAGCTTTATGGGCACACAGAATTTCAAGGCATGGTGCTACGAAGGTGACTCCATATGAGCTAGTATATGGTCAAGAGGTTGTTTTACCAGTGGAGGTAAATTTGAATGCTTTGAGAATAGCCAAACAAAATAATTTATCGGCAATAGACTTTTATAACTTAATGATGGACAATATTGATGAGGTTGCCGATAAACGTTTGGCTGCTTTAAAAACCATAGAGAGAGATAAGTTGAGGGTGGCAAGAGCTTACAATAAGAAAGTCAAGTTGAAGAATTTTCAAGTTGGTGATCTCGTCTGGAAAGTGATTCTACCGATTGGTTCAAGAGATAGAAAATTCGGGAAGTGGTATCCAAGTTGGGAAGGTCCTTTTAGGATTACAAGAGTTGTTCCCGGAAATTCATATTTGGTGGAATCAATACAAGGGGCATTGTTACCTCGAGCTCTCAATGGAAAATATTTGAAGAAGTACCACCCGAGTGTGTGGCAGGAAGCCTAAGTAGGCAATGGCCGATATACGATTATCGCCCTTAGCACAAACATGGCCGATACATAATTATCGCCCTGAGAAAAATAAATGGCCGATGGAGTGTTGACATCGTCCTTAGAACGAACACTATGCATATTATTTTTCGGCGTGCAAGCTTTACCGAAAAACAGGGAGGCATGTGTTGACACCTGATTTTGGCAAAATATAGAGTGAAAGGGTTTTTGGCATGAGAAAGTTTCACATCGTCGAGTAGAACAACTTTGATATTTAGGCTATCGCCATTCGACCTTATCTCAGTGGCCGAAGCTGTGTTCCGAGTGACAAAATTTAGTGTTCTGAGTGCTTTTCGGCCGATTATGCCCTCAATATGACCTCAGATGAAGGAACACTCTAAAGGAATTGTCTTCGTCTCGTCGAGGCAATTGATTTTCATATATAAATCATCTTAATCCGAGTTCATATGCAAAAGTTACAGTCAATACGGTTTGGACAAGCCAGAGACCAAAATATTACGCTTGACACCAGACACATGTTGATGAGTGTCTGATGCAATGCATGAGCAATTCGCCCTTCAAGACGGCATTGAATCGAAAAACCTTCAACACAAAAAAGTTTCGTCTTGTCGAGCCGATCGATTTTCATATAAAATTTGTCTCAATCTGAGGTTGTATGCAATCTGGAGAGGCAAATTAAGATCAGGCTGTCTTTTCAGTCGGGAAATCCGAGTGGAAAGTTTTACCATCCGAGTGAAAACCTACCGATCGAGTGAAAGGTCGAGTGAAAACCTACCGATCGAGTAAAAGGTCGAGTGAAAACTTATCGATCGAGTGAAAGATTGTCTTCCGAGTGGAAAATTCTAAACATCCGAGTAAAAAAGTCTAGTCGAACCATCCGAGTGAAAGACTCTAATATCCGAATGGATGAGCTCGAATCCGAGTGAAACTGAACATGTGCCTGAAAGTTTATCATGATGACCTCGGATGAAGAAGTGTTCAGTACAGAAGTTGTGCGTATCATCAAGACGGTAAACTTTGGTTTTGGAGTCATCATCATCAGAGATAGTATATGGCTGGCAAGTTCACTGCGAGACTCGGATAATCCAGTCTACTGCAAGACCGAGTCCGACTGGAAGGTAAAGATGACTTCGAAAAGTATTCAAGATGGTCTTATTTGAAAAAGTGATCAACATGAAGGTTGTTCGTATCGTCGAGGCGCACAAGTTTGATATTTGGGCCGTCTTGATCGAAGAACATATGCAAGCTCGGCGGCCCGCGCAAGGAGGAAGACAGAAGCCCATAGCCGCCGCACTCCCTGACGGGGTCCTTCCCGGGGGTGTGGGGTTTCGGGTCTGCAAAAGCGCCCGTCGACTGTCTTGTGTATCACGCTGTCGGTCGGGTCTCCTTTGACGTGAGCTGCGGTGCATCACCCCCGGCGTCGAGGGTACACGTGACGTTTTCGTGTGTCAACACACTTTTTGGCGACTCCGCTGGGGTTTCGGGTCTACAAAAGTGCCCGTCGACTGTCTTGCGTATCGCCTGTCGGTCGGGTCTCCTTCGACGTGAGCTGCGGTGCATCACCTCCGGCGTCGAGGGTACACGTGACGTGTTCGTGTGTCAACACCAATGAGGAGCAGAAGGAAATGATAAGCGTTTTCAGTAAGGTTTTCTCTGCAAGCACTGAAATAGTAGGTGATAGATAGTTTTGTGATAAGATTAATAGTAACGAGCAACAAGTAAATTGTCGGCGTTCTGGGAACGGGGGTACCCAGACTTGCCTGCCTGCGGCCTGCAGCGTGGCTCAAGGAGTGGCCCAGTATGGCCCATCTTCATCAACACATGCTCAAGACCCTCGCGAGGGGCCAAGCCTCGCGGGGCGGATGACAGGAGGCTTCCTCAGGCACGGCCTCGTCAGGCTGGCTCACGAGGAGGCGGAGAGATCAAGGTGGGGTACCTCCCGAGGTGCCCGTGACGCAAGCCATGACGACCAAGGCCAGGCGGGCGCCGGCCCGCGCAGAGTCCTTGTTTCCCCTTTGGTGCAAAGGGGCAAGCGCAGGCAAGGGTACCAAGCAAAGGCAACCAGTTCGGTGCAACAAGACCAATACCAGCAGGACGGCAGAGTGGAGGTCATCGTGGAGCCCAAGCCGGCGTCATCATCAGGGTCTTTTGGCAGGCGAGGACCAACTTTAGTCAGGATAAGTGTACTAGATGTTCCCCTTTAAAATGGCCAATTGTTGGCGCCCTTCCCGCTCGATATTCGGGAAGAGGCCCGGGGCCTTCGCCTATAAATAGGACTAGCCACCCACAGGGTAGGGAGGGAGATCAGATCGGATCCGCACCCAAGACACACACAGAGAGAGAGGCGACTGAACTCCCCTAGCAGTTCATCGCACCAACCAAGAACAGACCGTCGCGAGGCTGTTCTTCCTTTGTACTGTCCCTCATCAGCCCCAGAGGCAATCCACACACCACAAACTAGAGTAGGGTATTACACCACAATGGTGGCCTGAACCAGTATAAATCTTGTGTCCCTTGTGTTGTTCTTCGAGTAGTTTAGATCCTTGCGAGGCGGTGAAACATGGGTAGGCTGAGGGTGTGATCTCCGCGCGCACCCTAGTGTTCGAACCTCAAGGGTCTGCCGGAACCCGAAATCCGACATTTGGCGCGCCAGGTAGGGGTGTGCCAGAATCTGCTTTCCGTCGCCTCGTGTTTTCACCGCCCATCCCATCCATGTCAGACGCAAGTCGCGCCCGCGCCGAGCGCCGGGCCGCTCTCGCCACTCGCGTCGCCCAGACGGCCCCCGTCGGCGGGCGCCCCCATCGTTCCCCGTCGCCTACAGTCAACGCAGCCACCGGCCCGGCGGGGAATGAACAGCAGGCGTCGTCCCTGCATCCATCAGTGCGGCGAGAAGGCCGCATCGCCACTCCGTCGCTGACTCCGGCCGGCTCCTCGTCCCACGCCCGTCGCGCTCCTGTGGACGCGCACGCCGCACTGCTCTTGGCGCGGGAGCTCCTGCACTACCGTCTCGTCGACGACCTCTACGACGAGTGGCTCGCCCGCATCATCGAGCTCGTCAGCGCCGCTTGGGGCTCCCCTGCACCGTCCCTCTCGTTGCACCGCGCACCGCCCTGCGCGGGCGACGAAGCTCCGGGGGCGCCTCAGCCGCCTCCCCCTCAAGAAGGCGCCTTGGCTCCAAGGCGCATGGCCCCTGGGCGGAACCCACTCTGTCCGGCACCAGCACAGCAAGAGAAGAGCTGCCAAGAGATCCCTCGTCCCCAGGAAGCTGCCCGCGTGCTCCCCGCACCGGCTCGGCACGAGCGCGCACCTGTTCTGGCGCATCAAGACCCCGCGCTGCACCTCGCCGTAGCGCACAGAGACCTGCAAGATCAAGCTCTCCGTCACCAAAGGGCTCTTGCGGCCACTGCAGGCTGCTGTGCTTTCTCCGTCGAGCTGCGCAGCATAGCCTGGCCGGGCAAGTTCAAGCCAGACCTACCCCCGCGCTACGATGGCATGGCTGACCCTGCTGAGTTCCTCCAGCTCTACGAGCTGGGTATTGAAGCCGCCAACGGAGACGAGAAGGTCATCGCCAACTTCCAAGGCACCCGCGACCGGCCCCCGGTCATGAGCGACTTGTGCCGCATCAAGCAGCAGCCGGGGGAGACCCCGCAGAAGTTCATCCAGCGCTTCAACAGCGCCCGCCTTAAGATCCCCAAGGTGTCTGAGGAGGCCATCATCTCAGCCTACTCCGACAGCATGCGTGACGTCAAGATGAAGGAGGAGCTCGCGATCCATGAAGACTTGTGCACTTCCCTGGAGCTCTTCAATTTGGCGACAAAGTGCGCCAGGGCTGAGGGAGGGCGCCCGTCCCTCCTCGAGCTGCCATCCGCTGACCCAGGAGAGAAGAAGCCCAAGACCAAGGACGTGAAGCGCAAGGGGGCTGTCGTGCTTGCAGCAAAGCCCGACACCAAGCGAGGCAGGGATCAGCCTGAGTCATCCAAGGGCAGCCGGTACTGCGTGTACCACGACCTCCACACCCACAACACCAACGAATGCCAAGAGCTCAGAGCTGTGCGAGACGTGCGCGCCGGCTGACGCCCCGAGTGCGGTGACAGGGGCTATGGCCGAGGAGGAGGAAGAGGTGGAGGACGATGGGAAGACCGTGGCCCTCGCCAAGGGTGGCGTGACCAACCTCGCGAGGACCGCTGGTAGGACCAGCCTCGCGAGGGAGGTTGGAGGGACCCACCTCGCGAGGGGGGTTGGAGAGATCAACCTCGCGAGGATTGCCCACAAGGCAATGCGGGCCTCCCTCCTACGCTGCCACAGCCAAGGAGGAACGAAGACCATCACCAGGACGAGGGGCTGGAGGTTTCCAGGAGCCGCGCGCAATCGCTTGCATCTTGGGCGGCGCACAAGCCCCGGCCTCTCAGCGCATCTTCAAGCAGTTTGCCCGTGAAGTGAATGCATTCCTCCCCAAGCTTGAGGCCACACGCCCTCTCAGGTGGTCATCATGCACTATCACACTCAGCTCAGAGGATCAGCTCAAGTGCGCGGCCACAGCAGGAGTCCTCCCGATGCTTTGTTCCCCAATCATCAGGAACGTGCAAGTCACCAGGACCCTCATCAATGGCGGAGCAGAGCTCAATGTCATATCCGTCGAAACGTTCAACAATCTCCAAGTGCCATACAATCAGCTGCAGCCAACCAAGCCTTTCTCAGGGGTCACCGATGGTTCCACGGTTCCGATAGGGCAGGTCCGCCTTCCTGTTACTTTCGGGACGCGCGACAACTACTGCACCGAGCTCATCGACTTCGACGTTGCTCACATCCGCCTGCCGTACAATGCCATCCTCGGGTACCCAGCCCTGGCCAAGTTCATGGCCGTGACCCATCACAGCTACAATGTCCTCAAGATGCCAGGGAGCGGTGGGGTCATCACGGTGCCCTGTGAAGAAAGAGACGCTGTGTGTTCCCTAGAACGTGCCTTCCAAGCTGCATGAATCGAAGACCCAGATCACAGGAATGGGAGGCCTCCTGAGGCTGCCCCTAAGAAGAAGAAGACATCGCCTAGTCCGACCCCTCAGGAGGCAGGCCCCTCAGGGTCCATGCCCGTTCAGGGGGCACCTCCTTCTGTCGCATAGGAAGGCGCGCCCGGCGCCCTCCTTGAGTAGGGCTCGGGGGCTCTCTTCTGGAGGGCCATCGACTTTGCTAAGATCACGAGGGAGGCGCTCGGGCACCACTTGGAGGCATGCTTCAACGCACATTTACCTCAGGAGGAAGCAAGGCAAGGAGGGCCGAATCCTCAAGAATTCATCAGTGAGATCATTCAGGAGTTGCAGGAGTCAAGAGTCATGAGTGGCAGCCGCCGCTTGCCCGCCGTAGCTCCCCATCCAGGTGAGGATGGTGGGCTGCACGTCTGCATCGACATATCAGGACTCAACCGAGCCGCCTCTCAGGAGCACCTCTGGCCCTCACGCGTGGGGCGCTGTGAAGGTCCATCTCACAGCTATGTTCGCATGCCTTACGGCCTGCCGAACGCGGCTGCGGCGCGTCAGCGCCTCATGAGGAGCATCTTGGAGGCTCAGGCGGTCAGGCATTCCGCAGTCCTGGCGGAGATGGAGATGGTCCGCGAGGAGCCACCAGCACCTCCGGAGCCTCCCGAGGCCCCTGGGCCTGGGGGCTCGTGAAGATCGTCCCCCGCAGCGCATGCCGTCCGCTACTTCAGCATCCCTCCATCTTCAGCATCATCAGGTGACATCCTTCGAGTTTCATTTTCAGCTGGGAGCGCCCCCCAGGGCTGCATAATTCCCAGGCCACGTGGGTCCATCCCTGCAGTGTGTATCCCCTTTTATTTCATGTTTTCAGCTTACTTTGTCGGGGGCGCCCCTCGGGCTGCATTATCCCCAAGCTACCCGGGCCAGACCCGGTGGCATGTATCCCTCTCGCGTTTATTCGGGTCGTGCGTTTGACCCATCATGATTGCTGTTTGATGCTTGCCTATGGCACCCTTCTTTCTTCATGTCGGCTGCTTGCATGTTAGAGGGGGGGGGGTACCTGAGCATCGCGACTCATGGGCTCTTACTGGCTCTCCAGCCCTCACCCTCTGGCCTTGTCCACGACATCGCGACCTGGCATACCAGCGACGGCTGAGCCCTGCTCGAGGGCCGGGACTCGAGGACGTAGAGCACCGACATCTAACCAAATATGCAGGGACACATCACAAGTAAAGGCCCAGAGCCAGGTGCAACCCGCCTTGAGGTAGGGCCCCGTGAGTCCCGCGCTGGCTCACGGGTGCCCAGATACACTTCGCCAGGCCCTACCGTGCCAGCCACATGTCAGGGCGGGGCTTTATACGCCCCGGGGGCTCCTCCCGGAGGGGAGCCCCCTCCCACGCACCAGTGGAAGCACCATGCTCCGTGCTGGCTGACGACACTACCGAGGAGCGGCTATGCCCGTACACATACGGAAGCGCTATGCTCCACGCTGGTGATAAACAACTGAGGGTGGCCCCCGGCTGCATCAACCTTAGGGAGCCCAGAGCTCAATGTCCTACCTCATCGTAACGCCTCCCCTCGGGAGTGCCGTGCGAGGGGGCTGGGCACGGGGGCTGTGCCCGGGTCACGCCCAGGCGCACGCCAGCCAGCCAGGCCCCTCGGGCCTGGTTCGTCGCACGCCTCTCCCCGAGCGGAGCCAAGGTACGAAGGCCATTTGAACGTCAAGGGGGATTCCTAAGCATCGCGACTCAAGAGCCTAACTGGTCACGTAGCCCCTCACCCCTTAGTTCTGAAAGGCTAACGGCGGTTGAGGTATGCGCGGGGCCGGGCTCTGCCGGCGTAGAACGGTAAATTCACCCATGCATCTCACCTCCCTACTTGCTGTTCGTGCGTCAAGGGGGACTCCTGAGCATTGTGACTCAGGAGCCTAACTTGTCACGTAGCCCCTCACTCCTTGGTCCCGTCCTGGTTTCCGGTCGGGGCTAACGACGGCTGAGGTATGCGCGGGGTGGGCCGGGCTCTGCCGACGTAGAACACAAGCAAAGTAGGAAAGAAAAACGCAAATCTCAAGAAATTCAGAAGCAAATATTACAGTCCATAGAGTACTTTGACAACACCAAACACAAGTTTAAACGCCTCCAAGAGGCAGAATGCATGTTGCAGGGATTAAAAGTAGGACGGGAGCCGCGAAGGGGCCAAGGCCGAGGGTGACATCTTCGAGGGCGCAGACCAGGAAGGGAAGCAACTTGGCGGGGCCCTCCTCGGTGCCGGCTAGCGGGCTTTCTAGGCCGCTGTCATAGAGCGACTTCAGCAGGGTGTGAGCCTTCACCTCCAGCTTCGTGAAGGCCACACGGTCCTCGGCCAGGACCCGCGCCTTGCCGTCCAGCTCGATCTTCTTCGCCTCCAACACCTGCTCCAGCGCACCCAAGCGGCCTTGGCGTTCGTCAAGCTCGGCATCCCGGTCCTTGGCGGCGGCCTCACGAGCCTTCAGGTCTTCCTCCTTCTCTTGGCGGACACGGGCCTCCTTGACAAGCTGGTCGCACAGGCCTTGCAGTTCGTTCTCCAGCACCTTGCAGCGGTCCTGGACATCCGCAACCTCACCCAAGGTGGCGTCGCGAGCGGCCTTCGCCTCAAGGAAGGCCTGCTTCTCCTCGTCGCAGGCTGTCGCGGCCTGGGCCAGCGCCGCTCGGACTGAAGCATCAGAGCGGACCCAGCCAGAGACCAACTCTAGGCGCCCGGCCACCAAGCGAGGGTCGGCGCCCAGAAGATCTTTCCGCAGCCAGTCCAGCTTAGCAGCGGCACGATCCAGAACAGTAGGAGGAGCCGGAGAGACAACGGTTGGCGGAGTAGGAGGCGAAGATGGCTGAGTAACCACAGCGCCATGAGTTAGGACCTTCTGCGCCTCGATGACTGCGGCGGTGGCGTCAGGCAAAGACACCGCGGGAGTCGCTTGGGCCTTGGGGGCTGAGCTCGCTCCAGCTGGCCCCGCCAGGCCTCGCGAGGATGACCGGGCAGGGGAGGCCCGTGTCTTGTCGCCCCCTTCTCCCGTGGATGGAGGTGCTGCCTCAGACGAAGCCTCGGGAGCCCCCTTCAGCTTCTTCGCCGCAGGCACCGGCCTAACCAAGGAATACGGACGTCAAGCCTCAACGACAAAGCAGGAAGCAAAACGAGAATCGAGCACTTACTCGTCATCGCTCGTGGTCTCAAGCAACCTCCGGCCAAACTTGAAGCCCAAAAGTCAAGAGGCTCGGGAGTAGGAGGCGTGTCCGCCGATCGCCTCAGAGTCGGAGCGGACCCACGGGGAACCAACCCCGTCCTGTCCTTCTTCGGGATCAGGGGCGAGCTCTTGCCACCCCGCTCGTCTCCGTCCTCGTCGTCATCCGGCATGAGGCGAAGAGTGCGGGACCTACCCCAAGGAAGGGGCGTCCTCGACTCCCCGTCGGTCGCCTCCAAATCGAGCTCCTCGTCCTCCTCCTCCTCTTCTTCCTCCTCTCCGCTGGAGTCGCTGGAGGATACATTCACCGTCGCCAGGGCCGCCGGGGCCTCAGGAACCTCCGCGGGCACAGGCCCGCCCTCGTTGAAAGTAGACATGGAGTTCACCACCTGCTCCCAATCATCCCGAAGGAACAAGGGCACGGGAGCATCCTCCAACCTCGCCACGTTTTCCCCAACCAAGGATTGGAGGACCGCGGCCAGATCCTCGTCGGCCAGGGATTCGGGGTTTGAGCGGAGGGCAGCATCGGCCCTCCCAAGCTTCCACAGCAAGAGCAGGTGTTCCCAGAGCGGGGCCACCCGATGCTCCAGGAACTCCCTCAGGAGCGACGACCCAGTCAGTTTCACTGTCGCCATGTTATCCGGCCATAGGTCCGCGTCCATCTTCTCTAGCACCGGCCTCGCGCGGGGATCAATGAGCTCCGCGCGGGACCAAGCGTCGACGGACATGGGCTGCCCCGTGGGCAAAATCAGCCGGGAGTGGGTGCGCCCAGCATCCACCATGACCCACTTGCTCCTGAAGCCCTCAATTCTCTTCCCGGGCTTCGAGATGGCGTTGGAGATGCCGTGCGCGAGAAAGCTCACGCACGCGGAGATGGGGCCGCGGGAGACCCGGAGGTAGAAGTAGTGGCGCAGCAAGGCCACCGAAGGCCTCACCCCGACATGAGCCTCGCAGTAGTAGGCGAAAATCGCCAGGAGAAGAACAGAGTTGGGATGGAGGTGCAGGGCTTGCAGATTGTAATGGTGAAGAATAGAAAGGAAGAACTCGGAGAAAGGGGGCACCAGACTGGTGGCGATGGCGCTCATGAAGAGCGGGTAGAAGGTGCTTCCTCTGCCCTCAGGAAGGGCGGTGCCGGCCTTGTGCACGGCCGCCCCGTCGTGGCCTTGCGTCGCCATCATCTGGCGCGTCCGAGCAAGATTCTTCTCCGACACATTCGGAGGATCCAAGGCGGGCGAGTACCACGCTCCGGCTGGGGTCTGGCGAGGCGCCATGCCTTGCTAGGATGCAGAGTTGGAGTGGATCTGGGGATTTCGGAAGCAAGAAGACCAGGAGCAAGAAAGGAGATCTGGGCGGTGAAGGAGAAGGCAAAGAAGGTAAGCCTGGACAGGTACCGCTCCCTTATCAGCTTGTGCAGTTGCCGAGGCGTCGTGGGGGAGCCAGGACACCCATGTCCAATCAACCGGCACACGGCACCCAAGGCCGCAGGCTATTGGGGCCCGCGGCGCTTCGCACCTGCCTCTTCGCTTCCCTGCTAAGCCAAGTCCAAGCGCGCCTTGGGCCCTGGGCTACTGTCGGTGTTCTGGGAACGGGGGTACCCAGACTTGCCTGCCTGCGGCCTGCGGCGTGGCTCAAGTAATGGCCTAGTACGACCCATCTTCATCAACACATGCTCAAGACCCTCGCAAGGGGCCAAGCCTCGCAGGGCGGACGACAGGAGGCTTCCTCAGGCACAGCCTCGTCAGGCTGGCTCACGAGGAGGCGGAGATATCAAGGCGGGGTACCTCACGAGGTGCCCGTGATGCAAGCCATGACGACCAAGGCCAGGCGGGCGCCGGCCCGCGTAGAGTCCTTGTTTCCCCTTTGGTGCAAAGGGGGCAAGCGCAGGCAAGGGTATCAAGCAAAGGCAACCATTTCGGTGCAACAAGACCAAGACCAACATGACGGAAGAGCGGAGATCATCGTGGAGCCCAAGCCGGCATCATCGTCAGGGTCTTTTGGCGGGCGAGGACCAACTTTAGTCAGGATAAGTGTACTAGATGTTCCCTTCAAAATGGCCAATTGTTGGCGCCCTTCCCGCTCGATATTTGGGAAGAGGCCCGGGGCCTTCGCCTATAAATAGGACTAGCCACCCACAGGGTAGGAAGGGAGATCAGATCGGATCCACACCCAAGACACACACACACAGAGAGAGAGGTGACTGAACTCCCCTAGCAGTTCATCGCACCAACCAAGAACAGACCCTCGCGAGGTTGTTCTTCCTTTGTATTGTCCCTCATCAGCCCCAGAGGCAATCCACACACCACAAACTGGAGTAGGGTATTACACCACAATGGTGGCCTGAACCAGTAGAAATCTTGTGTCCCTTGTGTTGTTCTTCGAGTAGTTTAGATCCTTGCGAGGCGGTGAAACATGGGTAGGCTGAGGGTGTGATCTCCGCGTGCACCCCAGTGTTCGAACCTCAAGGGTCTGCCGGAACCTGAAATCCGACATAAATAAAGTAAATAAAGTGCAGCAAGGTGGCCCGATCCTTTATGTAGCAAAGGATAAGCCTGGACAATTTCTAATAAAGAGGAAGGAGCTCCCGAGGACACATTGGGAATTATCGTCAAGCTAGTTTTCATCACGTTTGTAAGATTCACGTTCAGTACTTTGATAATTTGATATGTGGGTGGACCGGTACTTGGGTACTTCCCTAACTTGGACAAGCATCCCACTTATGATTAACCCCTATTGCAAGCATCCACAACTACAAAAAGAAGTATTAAGGTAAACCAAACCACAACATTAAGCGTATGGATCCATATCAACCCCTAACGAAGCAACGCATAAACTAGGGTTTAAGCTTCTGTCACTCTAGCAACCCATCATCTACTTATTACTTCCCCATGCCTTCCTCTAGGCCCAAATAATGGTGAAGTGTCATGTAGTCGACGTTCACATAACACCACTAGAGGAAAAGACAACATACATCTCATCAAAATATTGAACGAATACCAAATACACATGACTACTAATAGCAAGACTTCACCCATGTCCTCAGGAACAAACGTAACTACTCACAAAGCATATTCATGTTCATAATTAGAAGAGTAATAATATGCATAAAGGATCTGAACATATGATCTTCCACCAAGTAAACCAATTAGTACCAACTACAAGGAGTAATCAACACTACTAGCAACCCACAGGTACTAATTTGTGGTTTTGATACAAGATTGGATACAAGAGATGAACTAGGGTTTTGAGAGGAGATGGTGCTGGTGAAGATGTTGACGGAGATTGACCCCCTCCCGATGAGAGGATCGTTGGTGATGATGTTGGTGATGATTTCCCCCTCCCGGAGGGAAGTGTCCTCGGCAGAATAGCTCCGCTAAGCCCTAAATTGATTCCGCCAAGGTTCCGCCTCGTGGCGGCTGAGTTTCGTCCCGTAAGCTTGCCCACGATTTTTCAGGGTAAAAGTGATGATATAGCAGAAGATGGACGCCAGAGGCCCACCAGGTGGCCCAGGAGATAGAGGGGCGTGCCCTATAGGGGGGGCACCCCCTGTCTCCTGGACAGGGTGTGGGCCCCCTGGCCTATTTCTTTCGCTCAGAAATTCTTATTAAATCCAGAAAGTTGTTTCGTGGAGTTTCAGGACTTTTGGAGCTGTGCAGAATAGGTTTCCAACGTTTGCTCCTTTTCCAGCCAGAATTCCAGCTGCCGGCATTCCCCCTCTTCATGGTAAACCTTGTAAAATAAGAGAGAATAGCCATAAGTATTGAGATATAATGTGTAATAACAGCCCATAATGCAATAAATAATAATATAAAAGCATGATGCAAAATGGACGTATCAGGGACCAGGAAAGGTCTCCGACGCAAGGTTGCATCGGACGTGACGTCTGAAGACACCGAAACGCGCTCCTCCAATGAAACCGAGGAGGAGGAAGAAGAAATCTACCCCCCCTCAACCAGGGGGAGAAAGAAGAGGAAGACCGCCCCGCAAGGGGAGGCCGAGGTGTCCAAGAAGGGAAAGACCTTCCTTCCGGACTACTCCATTGCAGCCACCAACAGCGGTGAGGAGTGGAAGCCCAGGGACAAGCCCCTGGCTAAGTCGTAAGTATCCAAACACTATAATACTTTCAGTATATTTGCTTTATCGCTTCTTATCATGCCGAACGTGCACATGCAGTCCGGCCAAATCCCACATCGAGGTATCCTCCTCGTAGGAGGGGTCTCTGGGCCCTTCAGTGATGAACAGCGATTCACTTCCGACAGCCTCCTCCCCCAAGCCCGCGGACGACACCGAGGTGTTGTCTCGAAGGATACCGGGCCCAAGGGAGGCAGTTCCGGAGACACCCCCAGGTGAGATTCCAGTTGCCGGGGCACATGGGGGGGGGGAAGACCCCCATGGACTCCGACAATGGGGGCCGCAGCCAGTTTGGCCCCCAGCCGAATACGGCTCCGGAACCCCAACTGGTTCCGAACTCAGGCAGGCAGCCTCCTTCTAAGGAGGGCGAGCCGCATGTATCGATGACCTCTGTCCATCCAGAGGCACCGGACAACTTGCTGGAAGCGCTCCGCGGCGCTTCCATTGATAAAGAACACCGTACCATTATGGTACGGTGATTAATAAGGTTCGGTCCGCCAAAAGCGGATTGACCAAAGCTTGCGCTAGCCTCCTATCAGGCTTTGAGGTAAGTAATAAAATTGTAAGAGAATATCACAGTATAGAGAGTAGCCCCTGATGCTTTGTTTGGTGTTCGAAAAGAAAAGCCAAACAGAGGATCAAATAACATATGCAGGAGTCTAACAGAAGATATCTATGTGAATAAGCAGGCGTCGCTACTGGCCGCTGCCGCTCGTACTACAGAGGTCTTCGGACTGAAGCGCGACCTGGAGCGGACTGAGGGAGAGATCGGCCTCGTGAAGTGGCAGCTTGAGGAAAGTCAAGGTACACAATACCCCGTCTATATGTTTATAAAGGAAAAATGGTTTCTGCTAATAGAAGCGTCATGAACTTTAATAGGGGCCACGACCGAAGTGGCGGCCCTTAAGAAGGCGCTGTCCGAGGCCGAAGACAAAGCGGCCAAGGAACATGCCGAGCGCAAGAAGCAAGAGTCCCGGGTCAACGAGGTCCAACAAGAGCTTGAGGATTTCGTCCAGAAATACGAGTCCTTGGAGCATGACTCTAAGACTCAAGAGTCCGAGCTTTCTAAGGCCCTCCAGAGCATGCAAGACGCCAAAGCCGAAGCCCAAAAGGCCCTCCAGGAGATTTAGGCGGTCAAGAAGATTGCGGCGGGTAAGGCATTCATTATGCAAAGCAAGCATGTGAAGGAGACTTTCCTTTTACTTACCCGAATTTGGAGCTCTCCAGGAGCGTTCACAGATCTACCGCGTAGCATATCTGATGCCGCAGAGTTCTATCAAGCCAAAGAAGGGAGCTCGAAGGAGAAGTTTTCCTGGTCTCAATATCTTGGGATAGAACATCCGATGCCCTTGAGCGACCAGCTGAAGCAACTGGTCGAACTGCACAAGGCAGTGGAACTGGCCATGAAGGACCTCATAATCCGGTTGTGGCCCACCGAGCCTATGCCCAGCAGCTACTTCGGCCTCGTGAAGCGGCTAGTGAATGCCTGCCCGCGGCTTGAAGTCATAAAGCGGTCAGTTTGCATTGAATGTGCGCGCATGGCCTTCGCCCGTGCAAAAGTGCACTGGGCAAAGATGGATGCCGAGAAGCTGATGACCGAAGGGCCATCAAAGGGCAAGGAGCATTGCCGGTCCGAAAATTACTATGACAGTGTCCTGAAGGGCTCCCGCCTTGTGGCGGAGCAATGTTAGAAGGATGTAATCTTGGAGTGAATGCACTCTTTTTATCCATAATATGAAACAAGTTCATTTGTGCAATATAACGCTTGTTGATTTAAAATTTTACCTCCTGTGCGGCCGCTTACAAAATCTGAGAGTTGGCCAGTCGTCGGCTTCTGCCCCCATATAACTAGTACAGGGGTGTTCGGGATTTACGTAAACACTCTTTATCCAAATTTTTGGTCCTTTAAGGAGGTGTTTAGCGCAATGAACAAGGCAATCGGACTATACAGCTTTATCACCCTCACTTAGCCATAGAAGTTCTATAATTTTAAATTTTGGTGTAGCCCCTGGTATTCGGAAGGCTGAACTTGGGGCGCTATACAGGCCTAAATCGGACAAAGACCGATTCGCCGCCCAAAGCAGAAAAAATCTTTAAGGATTTGAAACCTCTCGAACAACGACCAACTCTCGCCGCATCATGACAGTTAGTTTTCGACTTTCTCTACTAAGGTGCTCGTCCGGAAGAACCGGGACACAATCGCAGTAGTTCTCCCTGTGCCACCTTAGCTGATATACCGAAACATAAGGTAGCAAAACATGGGAGCCGGGAAACCCAACTATTGACCCAAGACATGATTCGGAGCTGATGCATATAATGCTATAAGTTCGGGGTGCCACACTGTCGAAAGTGTTTGGACTTTTCTTGCCGTTTTATGGGGTACACTGAAGCCCCTGGTGAACTGACCGTACCAAAATGTACGGGTGCAATTTGTAATAAATAAACGGTCAATGGAAAGAAAAATAAATGTAGTAATAAGCTGACGCTGTACATTATTTTTCCATTGTTATTATATGTCAAGGCGTATGTATACAAGTTGTGCGATAAGCATATAGGACTATTTGACATGCCCTAACCAAGAGCGAGTTGCGTGTGGGTATGTAAAACAGGTATAGTGATCGTTATCACAGACCACCTGGGGATTCCTTTGTATGACAAAGCTCCTTGCCTTCTTGGTGTTTCCGTCCCGTGGTGGGTCCGATAATTAGGTTGTCAGAAGAGCCTCAGGAAGATAGGAACCTAAAAGAAAAAAAGATGAAGGTATGCGGATTCCGGGGTGGTTTAGCCGCATTGTGGACCGCAGTTTTAGCTGTGCCTCCGTCTATGCCCATGGTATTTCGAGTGCTTGACTGGGACTAGGACGGAGGCTGAATTGCTAGGCGAGCTCTGGGCAGGCCGGACAGTCCTGTTGCAGAGTACTCCAGACTCGCTTGACGGTGTACGGGGGCTTTATTGCTGAATTGAAGGTCTGCCTAAGGAGGCTGCTCTTTACTTCTGCTGCAATGGCCGCAGTGTGCTCCTCCGTACAGAGGGAGCGCTCTGTATTTCCATTGACTGTTATGACCCCGCGAGGTCCAAACATCTTGAGCTTGAGATAGGCGTAGCGTCGCACCGCATTGAATCGAGCAAATGTTGTTCGTCCTAGCAGTGCATGATAACTACTGCGGAAGGGGACGATATCGAAGATTAACTCCTCGCTTCGGAAGTTGTCCGGGGATCCGAAGACCACTTCCAGTGTGATTGAGACTGTACAACAGGCCTCTACACCTGGTATGACACCCTTGAAGGTGGTTTTGGTGGGTTTGATCCTTGAGGGATACCAATTTTGCACATTGTATCCTGATAGAGCAGGTTCAGGCTGCTGCCACCATCCATAAGTACTCGTGTGAGGTGGAATCCGTCAATGATAGGGTCAAGGACCAGCGCGGCTGAGCTGCCATGATGGATACTGGTTGGATGGTCCCTGCGATCAAAGGTGAACGGACAGGAAGACCATGGGTTGAACTTTGGGGGGACTGGCTCCATCGCGTAGACGTCCCTTAGTGCGCACTTCCGCTCCCGCTTGGGAATATGGGTGGCGTATATCATATTTACTGTTTTCACTTGGGGAGGAAATTTCTTCTGTCCTCCTGTGTTCGGCGGCCGGGGCTCCTCGTCATCATCACTATGCGGCCCCTTTTCCTTATTTTCAGCATTCAGCTTGCCGGCCTGTTTAAATACCTAACATTCTCTGTTTGTGTGGTTGGCTGGTTTATCGCGGTAGTCGTGGATTTGACATGAGCGATCGAGTATGCGGTCCAGACTGGACGGGCCTGGATTGTTTCTTTTGAATGGCTTTTTCTGTTGACCGGACTTGGAGCCACTGAATCCGGCATTGACGGCCGTGTCTTCGGCGTTGTCGCTATTATTGCGACGCTTGTGTCTGTTCTGCCTAGGCTTGCCATTGCTATCTCTGGCGTCCAAAGTGCCAGGATTTCCTGATGTGCTGTTGCTACGAGCCAACCAGCTGTCCTCGCCCGCACAAAAGCGGGTCATGAGTGTCGTAAGGGGTGCCATGGATTTAGGCTTTTCTTGGCCAAGGTGTCGGGCAAGCCACTCGTCGTGGATGTTAAGCTTGAAGGCTGCTAGGGCTTCGGCATCCGGACAGTCGACAATTTGGTTCTTTTTAGTTAAGAACTAAGTCCAGAATTTCCTGGCTGATTCTCCGGGCTGTTGGGTTATGTGACTTAATTCATCAGCGTCTGGTGGTCGCACATAAGTGCCCTGGAAGTTGTCAAGGAATGCATCTTCCAGGTTTTCCCAACTGCCAATGGAGTTTGCCAGCAGACTATTCAGCCAATGCCGAGCCGGTCCCTTGAGCTTTAGTGGGAGATACTTGATGGCATGTACTCCCTCCGTTCGGAATTACTTGTCGCGAAAATGGATGTATCTAGATGTATTTTAGTTCTAGATACATCCATTTCCGAGACAAGTAATTCCAAACGGAGGGAGTAGATCATCGTCGCGGGCCATGTGAATGTGGAGAAGGAAATCTTCAATCCATACCGCGGGGTCTGTTGTCCCATCATATGGTTTGATGTTTATGGGTTTAAACCCTTCTGGGAATTCATGCTCCATTACTTCATCAGTAAAGCATAGGGGATGTGCCGAACCTCTATGCCGAGCTACGTCGCGACGCAGTTCCAATGAGTCTGGTCTGCTGTATTCGGCCTCGACGGATTTGTATTTAGTATATCCGGCGTGGCGGTCATCGTCATGTGTTGGGACTCGTCCTCGTGATCCATAGATCGATCTTGATTGTCTTGCTTTGTTTTTCAAGTCTTCTCGTAGGTCATGTGTGTAGCCCCGGGCCTTCATGTTTTTGTTTGATTGGCGACGGGGTGCGGGCTGGTGTTCGGGGTGATATGCCGCTTTATCTCGGCCACGAGGTGGTCGGTCAGCCGCATCATGTGCTGGTAGTGTGGGCTCTAATGGCTCGTCCTCAAATTGAGGCAACAACCTGCGCCTCAGGTAGCTTTTGGTTGGCGGTCGAGTCCGTATTCATCGGCCGCCAGGACCTTAGTCCATCTGTCAGTTAGCAGATCTTGATCAGCTTGAAGCTGCTGCTGTGTTTTCTTCAGGCTCTTTGAAGTGGCTATAAGCCGATGCTTGAAGCGTTCCTGCTCGGCGGGATCCTTAGGCATGATAAATTCATCGTTGCCGAGGCTTACCTCGTCTTTGGAGAGGGGCATGTAATTGTCATCCTCCGAGTCTTCATCCATTGCCGGTTTGTCAGGGCTAGTTTGCCCATCCTCCCATCCGGCCTGCTCGAAGCTTGGCTGGGCGGGATTGTTTTCGTCTTCGGCATCATCCAGAATGCTATTGTCTCTGGTGCCGGTATCACTGTTTTTGCTATGTCAAGGTATAGAGCGGCGCCGCTGATGTTGGTGCTTAGGTTGCTTCTCAAGAGGGTCACCCTCCGTTGCATCCTTTTGACCCTCGCCATTGTCTTCTTTGGGTGTGTCCACCATATATATATATCATGTGATGAGGTGGCAGTCCAGCGCACTGTGGGCGGTGGTTCCTGTTCTTCTCCGGCATCGTCGTCCATACCATCGATGTCTTCGGAGTCAAAATCAAGCATGTCGGTTAAGTCATCGACAGTGGCTATCAAGTGGGTGGTGGGTGGGTAACGAATTCCTTCGTCGTCCGCTTCCCACTCAAGCCGGACATAGTTCGGCCAAGAGTCTCCTGATAGGGAGAGAGATTTTAATGAGTTTAGGACATAGCCCAAGGGCGAGTGCTGAAAGATATCCGCGGAGCTAAACTCCATGATCGGTGCCCAGTCAGATCCGATGGGCACGGATGCACGCGGTTCAGAGCCTATGGCCAGAGACGAGTCCGAGGGTCCGATGATACAGGTCTCCTTGGAAGTGAGACCTGTGTTCGGCTCTATCACCGCTGAGTGTGTGGCCTCCGTGGCGGGGTCCATCCACCCGTCCTCGGATGGCACAATCTGCTCTGGATTTAAAGCCGGGGCAGTTGTAGGTGCGAACTCCTGAACACCGTCCGGTGACCGATCTAGGTCATGCTCGTCGCGACTGTAGGGTGTATCTGTCATGGGCTTGAATCCGTCGAAGATTAATCTCTGCGGATGTCGACAGTGTAGTTCAAGCTTCAAACCTGACCTGATGGCCAGGGGCGTAGCTATCGATCTGCTCCAGATGGCATAGCGAATTGGCCCGCAGTGCGAAGCCGCTGAATACGAAGATCTGTCCGGGGCAGAAAACCTCACCCTGGACCTCGTTGTTGTGGACGATTGAAGGAGCCATCAAGCCTTATGGCGATGACACAGTGGAACTCTCAATGAAAGCACCAATGTCGGTGTCAAAACCAGCGGATCTCGGGTAGGGGGTCCCGAACTGTGCATCTAAGGCTAATGGTAACATGAGGCGAGGGACACAATGTTTACCCAGGTTCGGGCCCTCTCTATGGAGGTAATACCCTACTTCCTGCTTGATTGATGATGATATGAGTATTACAAGAGTTGATCTATCACGAGATCGTAGAGGCTAAACCCTAGAAGCTATCTTATGGTTATGATTGTTGTCATCATACAGACTAAACCCTCCGGTTTATATAGACACCGGAGGAGGCTAGGGTTAAAACAGAGTCAGTTACAGAGAAGGAAATCTACATATCTGAATTGCCAAGCTTGCCTTCCACGCAAAGGGGAGTCCCACCCGGACACGGGACAAAGTCTTCAGTCTTGTATCTTCATAGTCCAACAGTCTGGCATAAGCATATAGTCTGACTGTCCGAGGACCCCCTAATCCAGGACTCCCTCAGCGTGGTCTGGAGCTTCTCCCCGGCCATGCAAGGCGCAAGCAGCGCCGGCTCATACCAGGCGGAGCCGGCAGCCGAGGCTGAGGCCGCGGTCTTCTCAGTGGCCATTGAGCAAAGGATTGGAGGGGAAAACCGGCAGATCTGGTGAGTTCTTCCGCTGCTGGGAGAAGCTGTCACGTCCTAAAGAGACTCGAAGGTCCCACCAAGGATAGAACCTCATATTGATACGCTTTTGCAAGGTGGATATCATTACATCAACATTACATAATAGATGGGGATACATACAAAAGGCATACAATGCCACACGAATACAACATCATCTTACATAAGAGCACCATCCGACTACGGATGAAACACAAACAAAAACTCAAACAACATCCACCCTGCTAGCCCAGGCTGGCGACCTGGAACCTATCCCCTGATCGAAGAAGAAAGCAGAAGGAGAACTCCAAAACAAGCAACATCGCTCTCGCGTCATGATCATCGCAATAGCCGTACCTGGAACTGTTGTTGTAGTAATCTGTGAGCCACGAGGACTCAGCAATCCCATTACCATGGGTATCAAGACTAGCAAAGCTTAATGGGTAAGGAAGGGGTAAAGTGGTGCTGTTGCAGCAGCGACTAAGCAAGTATGGTGGCTAACATACGCAAATAAGAGCGAGAAGAGAAACAGCGGAACGGTCGTGAAGCTAGCAATTATCAAGAGGTGATCCTACTTACATCAAACATAACCCAAAACCGTGTTCACTTCCCGGACTCCGCCGAAAAGAGACCATCACGACTACACACGCGATTGATGCGTTTTAATTCGTATCTGGTGTCAAGTTATCTACAACTGGACATTTACGAATTCCCATCTGCCACATAACCACAGGCACGGCTCTCGAAAGTTTATACCCTGCAGGGGTGTCCCAACTTAGCCCATCACAAGCTCTCACAGTCAACGAAGGATATTCCTTCTCCCAGGAAGACCAGATCAGTCTCGAAATCTCGGTTTACAAGACATTTCGACAATGGTAAAACAAAACCAGCAAAGCCGCTCGATGTGCCGACAATCCCGATAGGAGTTGCACATATCTCGTTCTTAGGGCAACACCATATGAGACATCCTACGAGTAAAACCAGCCCTCAAGTTTCCCCGAGGTGGCCCCACAGTCTACTCAGTTCGGACAAGCACTTAGAGAAGCACTGGCCCGGGGGGGGGGCTAAAATAAAGATGACCCTCATGTTATCCGACCCAAGGGAAGGGTATAGGTGGTGGTGAGGCAAATGGTAAAACCAAGGTTGGGCCTTGCTGGAGGAGTTTTATTCAAAGCGAACTGTCAACGGGGTCCCATAAATCACCCAACCGCGTAAGGAACGCAAAATCAAGGAACATAACACCGGTATGACGGAAACTAGGGCAGCAAGAGTGGAACAAAACACTAGGCATAAGGCCGAGTCTTCCACCCTTTACCAAGTATATAGATGCATTAATTAAAATAAGAGATATTGTGATATCCTAACCATAATCCTGTCCACCATGGAGCAATCTTCAACTTCACCTGCAACTAACAATGCTATAAGAGGGGCTGAGCAAAGCGGTAACATAGCCAACCAACGGTTTGCTAGGAAGGGTGAAAAGGTTAGAGGCTGACATGGCAATTTGGGAGGCTTGAAGAACAAGTGATAGATAGCGCAGCATAGCGATAGAACGAAGCAACTAGCATAGCAATGATAGTACTGAGATCCATGGTAGCAATCATCTTGCCTAAAATCCCGCAAGGAAGAAGAACGAGTCCATGAAGAAGATGAAGCCACGAAGACGAACCAAGCGTAGACGAACGAATCCTCACGATCGCAACGAAACAAGAACTATCGAGAAGAAGCACACAACATGGTAAACACACCACACATGGACATGACATGATGCTCAACCATGTATGATGCAAGACAAGACTACATGACGCTACTCATGGCGAGAGATGATGCATACAAGAACAACACATCAAAGCAAGTTTAAATGAGGCCGGAAACAACATATAACAATTCCGGTAAATCCTCATATGAAAATTTAGAAATTGGTCCAGAACTGAATAAACCTTATGTTCAAGTTGTTAAACAGCAAGTTAAGATGCACCAAGATGATCTACACGAGATTCTAGTCAAGTTACATATAAAGTTCATTTAATTCGGAGCTACGACCTAGAAGATATGAGCAAAACAAGTTAAACAGGGCATTGATGCAAAATGCATACAAACATCAAGCAAACACCTCAAAACAAGGATGCAACATGATAATATGAAACTACATGCAAAATCAAGCTAGTTTCATATAGAGCACACTCGAAGCGGAGCAACGGTTCAACACATACACTCTATACAAGTTTAAAGGACAAGTTGTCCAAAACAGCAACTAGGCATCTAGCAAGCATCAAAACTATATGCTACAACACCTCAACATAATAAAAAAAGGCATGGGCGTGAAGTACAGGTAAAGCATGACAAAACATGAACACTGAGCTATCTCCAGAAATCAATAGAACATGCTCAAAAGGTCATGGCAAGATTGCAAATAATAACAGTTTCACAGACTTAGCAGAAATCATTGTGCATGGCAGAAATAACATCAGGTTGCAATGTTTAGAGCTATAAAACAACATGCTACAGGAAATAATCCTGGCAAACAAAGGCATGGCATGCTGACACTAAATACAAAGAACAAAACTCCCTTACTGAACTTATTCGAGAGATCAACAGAAAAGATGGTGGCATCCATGCAAACATGGCAAATGATATGACAGATTCAGACATGGCAGGAACAACGATAAGTTGGCATGTTGGTGAGCTTGTACAACTCACCACAAAGCAAAATATGGCATGAAAAGGTGACCAACAGTAATATGACATATTTATGAAGCTAAGAATGGCAAGAGCAAGTTCATAGGGTGCATGGATCACTAGCAAAGCTCATGGTAAAACCGAACTTAATGTTAACAGGCTGACAGCAACATTAGTTAGCAATTTTAGAGCAAGATTACACCAAGCTACAGCAGGCTATAAATGCAACCAGGGGCATGGATGGATAGAGCATGACATGTATAACAAAACATCCTTAGTGAACATCTCCAGATTATGCATGGAATGACTTGTAGCAGCAGGTTTACATAGCATCATGATGTACCAGATTCAGCCTAGCAAAATAGCAACAGCAAGTACCCTACTTCACGAGCTCAATGCACTCACTACAAGACTCACAAAAATACATGGATCGCATCAATGTCAATATGGCATGACATAGTTTAAAACATATGTAGACATCAAGCTCATAGGATGCACACACCAAATGCAATGAAAAAGACAAATCACCAAGTTCTGTTAACAGACAGCAGACAACATCATATGGCACTCTCCCAATGATGATAAAGGCATCAATATGGACTCAAACAAGCATGGCACAATGGAATGAAATGAAGAGCATCTTATGATGAACATTCCGATATATTATACGCATGCATCGGAGCAGTAAACTAGGAGATATGGCCGGTCAAACATGGCATCAGAAGGTATAAAAAAAGGACTTAGGGAAAATTGGGGGAGGCGATTTGCGGATCTGGATCGAGGCGGGGCCGAGCTCTCGCCGGAGCTGGGCGGCACCGGCGACGAGTAAGGAGGCCGAAGAGGAGGGGGGGCG
>NC_041383.1:269354528-269375081 GCF_002162155.2 Triticum dicoccoides | reverse complement strand
GGCGGCGAAGTTGGCGGCGGCCGGCGCAAGCGCGCGGGCGGCAGGAGACGGCAGGCGCGGGGCACCGCCGGATGGGGTCGGCGGCGGCCGGATCTGGGCCCCGCGGGCCGGCGGTGAAGTGGGGGCGGAGCAGGGCCACGTGGCACGATGCGGTTGGCTGGGCGGCGGCGGGCGGACATGTTCGGTGGCGGTGGAGGGGAAATTTTCGGGTTTGGACCCAGGATTTGGACGGGGAGGACCTATTTATAGGTAGAGGGAGCTAGGAGTGTTCAAATGGGGTGCGGTTTTCGCCCACACGATCGTGATCGAACGACCAAGAGGATGGAGGGGGTTTGGATGGGTTATTGGGCCACTTTGGAGGGGTGTTGGGCTGCACACAAAAGAGGCCTTTACGGTTACCCGGTTAACCGTTGGAGTATCAAACGGACTCCAAATGGCACGAAACTTGGCAGGCGGTCTACCGGTGGTGTACCAAGGCCGCTTGGCAAATCTCGGTCCATTCCGAGAATGTTTAACACCTGGTCACAAAAAGAGACAAAAGGGGAATGCCGGAGGACATAGGAGTGTCGGATCGCAAAACAGACAATGGGGAAAATGCTCGGATGCATGAGACGAACATGTATGCAAAATGAGATGCACATGATGACATGACAAAATGCAACACGCAATCAAATGACATGGAAACGACGGCGAAATCTGGCGGACACCTGGCGCATCGAATCCGGGGCGTTTCAAAAGGGGATCTGGAGCAAGACGAAGGAGAGGCAATGAAAGCCCGGCGGCGGATGGCAGCCCTTTTGTCAGAAGGAAACGGTTGCCGAGGCAGCATGGGGAAGCGGAGTCACCCACGTCCCATCAATCGCCATGTGTCATCAAGGCCGCAGGCGGTTAGGGCCCGCGGCGCTCCGCACTTGCCCTTTGGCTTCTCCTAAAAGCCAAGTCCGAGCGCGCCTTGGGCCCGGGGGCTACTATCGGCGTCCTGGATATTGGGGTATCCAGCCCTGCCTGCCTGCGGTCCACCACGTGGCTCTATCGACGACCTGGTACGACCCAACTTCAACATCAACAACTCAAGACCCTCGCGAGGGGCCAAGCCTCGCAAGGCGGACGATGCCAAGACCCCCGAGGGGATCGGTGAGGGAGTCCAGGATTAGGGGGTCCTCGGACAACCGAACTATATGCGTATGCTGGACTGTTGGACTGTGAAGATACAAGATTGAAGACTTCGTCCCGTGTCCGGGTGGGACTCTCCTTTGCGTGGAAGGCAAGCTTGGCAATTCGGATATGTAGATTTCCTTCTCTGTAACCGACTCTGTTGTAACCCTAGCCCCCTCCGGTGTCTATATAAACTGAAGGGTTTAGTCCGTAGGACAACAATCATGATCATAGGCTAGCTTCTAGGGTTTAGCCTCTACGATCTCGTGGTAGATCAACTCTTGTAATACTCATATCATCAAGATCAATCAAGCAGGAAGTAGGGTATTACCTCCATAGAGAGGGCTCGAACCTGGGTAAACATTGTGTCCCCTGCCTCCTGTTACCATTAGCCTTAGACACACAGTTCGGGACCCCCTACCCGAGATCCATCGGTTTTGACACCGACATTGGTGCTTCCATTGAGAGTTCCACAGTGACATCAAAAAAATGTTTGATGGCTCGCCTTGTTATCAAGGACAACATCACCTCTGGGGAGCCCTGGCTTTAGGCCAAACCCTCCGACTGGGTGGCTTCGTCATGACCGCCCGTCCGGCCACCGTGCCGACGATGACTTCTCGGGTCATCAAAAACAGCCTCCTCGTCATCTCAGAATACGCCGAGCAGATGGATCCAATGGAACTTTCGTCCTTGAACGAGCTCTTGTATCGCATCGCTGCCTTGGGAGTCACTACGGACTATGATCGGATTGGGCTTAAACCCGATCAAAGAGAGATTAACTCTCCGCCGGTCACCCATCAGATAGCGGTGGTGGAGGAGCAATGCAACAATTCTTCCTCTATTTTGAGGATGAACTATGTCCAAATTCCCGAGCTCTCCGAGTCGGATACCCGTTCGTGGGAGGACATGACCCAAACTATGAACTTAGAATCAGATAGCGGTCCAGAAAAATTGGGCAAAATCCCGAAACCCGAACAACTAAGTTCGGAGGTTCCTCTGCCCCTGGGTCTCAGATCGGGTCAGGGTTTAGACTTAAATCCACCCACCCACCCAAGCACAAGCAATCTTTCCCATATTAGACAACAATCCCAAGAGACAGTACATTACTTCTGGGCCAGATTCCTCCTTGTAATGAGCAAGGTCAAGGATTGTCGCGAGGAAGACGCAATCTCATTCTTTTGCAAAAATAGCATGGACAAGGGAATCCTCAATGCCATAAGTCGCCGTGACATATCACACTTTGTTGACTTGGCGGCCATAGTACAGAAGTACCGTGCTATGGAAAGCGCCTGGAAAACCCAAGCAAAATTCTGGGATCCTCCGGCTCTCACTAAACCCCTCGTCCGAACTAAAAGGGTGCACTCTCGCAAGTCACCCGATCCAATTACAAAGAAACCAAAGCCCACTATAGGGCGTAGAACCGTATTGGAGGGATGGCTCAATGGGCCATGCAAAATTCACACCACACCTGATACCATACCAACACATAGCCTTAGAGCATGTTGGATACTTCGGCAGGTGGCCAAGAACAGCGAGGACCTCCTCGTTAACAATACCGCAGAGCATCATCCCGCAGAAAACAACAATACAATGTTGACATTCTTTAGGACTTTCGCCTCAAATAACAGGTGCAAGAGAGCACTCCGCGGCCTCGCCGAAGTCTGCCATGTTGTAGCAATAAATCCATGGAACGACACGGCCATAACCTTAAATGCCAGTGACGAACCTCAATTCCGAATAGTCTGAGCACCAGCCGCTTTGTTCCTTAGTCCAGTTGTGGACGACTTCTGGCTTACTAAAGTGCTCATGGACGGCGGCAGCGGATTAAACCTCATCTACGAGGAAACTCTCAACAAAATAGAAATAGACAAGAGCCGCATTGAGCAAAGCAGCACGACCTTCAGAGGAATTATCCCTAGTCGGGAGGCACGATGTGCGGGAAAAATCACACTCGACATGGTATTCGGCACGCCGGAGAATTACAGGTCCGAAGAGATAACACTCCAAGTGGCCCCATTCAGTAGCGGATACCACGCCCTTTTAGGGCGGGATGCATTCATGAGCTTCCAAGCTATACCCCATTACGGCTACATGAAGCTCAAGATGCCCGGGCCCAATGGAATCATCACTCGAGCCAGTGATCCGGACATAGCACTCCGCGCTGAAAATAAAACCGCCGCCCTGGCCCTTGAGGCATTATCCTAAGCCCTCGCGGACAAAGAACTAACTACGCTGCGCTCCATAGTGGACAGGGACGACGTGATACTCGACAAACGATCCAAGTCCACCTCTTTCAAACCAGCGGACGGAATAGTCAAATTCCGAGTCCATCCAATGGATTCTACAAAAACAGCATCCATCGGTGCACAGCTGAACCCCACAATCGACGCTGCACTGCGGGCATTCTTACGCGAGAATTGGGACATCATCGCCTGGCACCCTTCAGATATGCCAGGGATCCCATGCAGGCTGGCCGAGCATAGCCTCAACATATTGAAGGGATACAAGCCGGTCAAGCAAACACTACGGCGCTTTTTAGAGCCCAAACGACAAGCTATGGGAGAGGAGCTAGCCAAGTTACTCGAAGCCAAATTCATTAGAGAAATAAAACACTCGGATTGGCTAGCAAACCTGGTGATGGTACCAAAGAAGGATAAATCCTGGCACCTCTGTGTCGATTTCAAGGACCTCAATAAGGCTTGCCCCAAGGATCCCTTCCCTCTCCCCTGCATCGATCAAATCATCGACTCCACCGCAGGGCATGAGTTATTGTGCTTCCTCGACGCATACTCCGGATACCATTAAATCAACATGGCGGAATCCGAGCAAGCTGCAACGGGCATTCATCACTCCATACGGCCCTTTCTGTTTCAACACCATGCCTTTTGGGCTCAAAAACGCCGGTGCAACCTACCAACTCACACCATAGCCTGTATTTTATCATGGCTATGGATGTAAGGCTATGACATTGTACAAAACTTTTTGATACTTTAATTCAATATATACAGTAGGAGCCTCTCCTACTGTTTCAGGTGTCAAAGAAAAACAAATCGGCAAAACAGTTGAGGCATACATGGACGAAGTGGTCATCAAGACCAGACACGTCGAATCTTTAATAGACGACCTGAGGCTCACGTTCAACAACCTCCGAACATATGACATCAAGCTCAATCCAGAAAAATGCGCTTCGGCATTCCCGCCAGAAAGCTCCTAGGCTTCATTGTTTCCAATAGAGGAATTGAAGCAAACCCGGCTAAAATCCGAGCTTTGTCACAGTTGGCTACCCCAACAGACCTCAAGCAAATCCAGAAATTAACTGGATGCATGGCTGCTTTAAGCCGCTTTATCTCCCGATTGGGAGAAAAGGAACTACCTCTTTATCGCCTTCTTCGATGCACCCAACACTTCGAGTGGACGGATGCGACTACGTCCGGATTGGAAGAAATAAAGGCTCTCTTGGCCAGCAACCCAATCCTGGCTGCACCAAACATTGGCGAACCTATGCTATTATATATAGCTGCAACACATCAAGTTGTAAGCACAGTGCTCGTCGTCGAATGAGAGGAGAACGGACATAAGTTCCCGCTTCAAAACCGGTGTACTATGTATCCACCGTCCTCACACCATGCAAGTCACGGTACCCAAATTACCAAAAGATAGAACACACGGTGTTTATGGCATCTCGGAAATTACGACACTACTTTCAAGAATGTTCAATCACGGTGGCCTCTAAAGTACCACTCAACGATATAATAAATAACTACGATGCCAAAGGTCGGATTTCTAAGTGCGCCATCGAGCTCCTCCCATTCAACATCATATATAAACCATGGCGAGCCATTAAGTTGCAAGTACTGGCTGACTTCGTCGCCGAATGGACAGAAGCCGAACTCCCTAAAGAGTATGGCGCATACTCCAATTGGATCATGCACTTTGACGGCTCTAAGATGCTGGCTGGTCTGGGAGCGGGCGTTGTCCTGACACCCCCCACCGAAGATACAGTCCAATACGTACTCCAAATACTATACACGGACTCCAACAATGCAGCCGAATACGAGGCTCTGTTGCACGGTCTTCGGATGGCAGTCTCCATGGGCATAGAACGCCTAGAAGTGTGTGGGGATTTGAACCTCGCAATATCACAAATAAATGGAGACTTCAATGCCAAGGACCCAAAAATGGCGGCTTACCGCAATGCCGTCCACAAGATGTCATCTCGGTTTGAGGGTCTCGATTTTCATCATGTGGTCCGAGAAAACAATCAAGCGGCGGATATCCTTGCCCGCATCGGTGCTAAGCGCGACCCCGTCCCACCTAACATCTTCTTGGAAAGGTTGTTCAAGCCATCCGTGGTGTGGCAAGGGGAGACCAACAATACTAGTCCAGATCCGACCACAAACCCAGATCCCAAACACACTGACATAATCGGAGGCTCCGCCACCGAAATAACACCTTCGGCGCATGTAATCATGGTTGTCATCGCCCCCTGGACCGAACCCCTCTTAGCCTACCTAAATAGGCAAGAACTCCCCGAGGACCAAAATGATGCACGTTGCATTGTGCGGCGCTCTAAAGCCTACAAGGTCCATGAGGGAGAGCTTTATAAGAAAAGTGCTACCGGAGTACTTCAAAGATGTATCTCCGAAGAGGAAGGGCGGCAACTATTGGCCGAAATTCATGCTGGACTCGGTGGCCACCACGCCGCAGCTCGGGACCTTGTAAGCAAGGCCTTCCATACATGTTTCTACTAGCCGACAGCCCGAGCAGACACACAGGACCTCATCCAACATTGCGTTGGTTGCCAGCTCTTCGCCAACCAAAGCCATATGCCACCTACCGCTCTCCAAACAATCCCCATAACTTGGCCCTTTGCGGTCTGGGGGCTTGATATGGTTGGACCCCTTAAAGGAGGAACCATAAGAAAAAATACTTGTTGGTCATGGTGGATAAATTCACCAAATGGATAGAGGCCAAACCAGTCAAAATGGCCGAATTCGGAACAGTGATAGACTTCATATCAGGGGTTGTACACCGTTACGGTGTCCCCCACAACATCATCACCGATAATGGCTCCAACATCACAGCCGACAAGGTGAAAACTTGGTGCGGCAACATGGGCATTAAGCTCGATTACGCCTCTGTCTATCACCCACAAACAAATGGTCAAGTCGAACGAGAAAATGGTCTTATTATGAGCGGCATCAAACCCAGACTAGTGCGATCCTTGAAGGAATCAGACACGCACTGGGTCGAGGAGTTCGACTCTGTACTATGGGGGCTACGGACCACGCCAAATCGCACTACCGGATACACACCATTCTTCATGGTGTACAGCATAGAGGCGGTATTGCTCTATGACATCATTCATGACTCACCTCGAGTGCGCATGTACAAAGAGAGAGAAGCCGAGCTTGATCGGCAGGACAGTCTAGATGCCCTGGAGGAGGAGCGCGACGTTGCAAAAGCCCGTTCCGCATTCTATCAGCAACAGGCTCGCAAGTATCAAAGCAGAGAAGTACGGGCCAAAACTTATAACGCTGGCGAACTCGTTCTATGCCTACCGGAGAAGAAAAAGGACAAGCTCAAACCCAGGTGGGAGGGTCCCTTCATCATTGATAAAGTTCTCACCGGAGGAGCGTACCGCCTATGTGATGCATCAGATAATCGACTCGAGCCGAACCCATGGAACGCGGCCAGACTCCAAAGATTCTACGCCTAGCGCTGAACTCTGTGTTCGTCCCCTTCCGTCCGCCTTTTTTACTATTATTATTTATATATATCCTCTCTCTTTCCTTTTATTGCTCTGAAGCTTTAAGTGTGACTCGACTACTGTCGGATGTGGGGTTCCGGCATACCCTTGAGGTTCGAACTCTGGGGTGCATGCAAAGATCTTCCCCCTAGCACCCCACGTCCAAACGCCTCACGAGAATCTAAGCAAAACCGATGAACATCACAAGGGACACGAGATTTATACTTGTTCGGGCCACCGTTGCGGTGAAATACTCTACTCTAGTGTGTGGTGTGGTGGATTGCCTCAGGGCCTGATGATGAATAGTACAGAGGAAGAACAGCCTCGCGAGAGGTGTTCTTGAGCTGGTGTGGTGTTCTCGTAGGAAAGGATTCGATCTCCCGTAGGAAAGGATGCGATCTCCTATCGATCCGCCTGTCTCTACTATGGTGGCTATCTCTATTTAGAGAGGCCTTGGTCCTCTTCTCAAATATTGAGCGGGAAGGGAGCCAACAACGACCATTTCGAAGGGGAACATCTAGTACAAGTTATCCTGACTAAATTTGGTCTTTGGCTGACAAATGTACTGGTGATGACGCCATCTTGGGCTCGACGGTGACCTCCATCCTGCCGCTCTGCTGGTCTTGGTCTCGTTGCACCGAAATGGTAACCTTTGCCTGACGCCTCGGTACTCCGCGCCTGTGCTTGCCCCCTTTGCACCAAAGAGGAAACGAGGACACTACGCAGGCCGGCGCCCGCCTGGCGCCCGCCTAGTCTCGATCATCATGGCTTGCCTCACGGGCACCTCGCGAGCTACCCTTGCCTTGATCTCTCCACCTCCTCGCGAGCCTGCCTAGTGAGGCCGCTCCTGAGGAAGCCTTGCATCGTCCGCCCCGCGAGGCTTGGCCCCTCGCGAGGGTCTTGAGTTTGCGTTGATGAAGATGGGCCGTACTGGGCCACCATTTGAGCCATGCCACAGGCCGCAGGCAGGCAAGTCTGGGGACCCCCATTCCCAGGACGCCGACAGTAGCCCCCGGGCCCAAGGCGCGCTCGGACTTGGCTTACCAGAGAAGCGAAGGGGCAAGTGCAGAGCGCCTCGGGCCCCAACAGCTTGCGTCCTTAGGCACCGCATGGCGGTTGATTGGACGTGGGCGTCTCCGCTCCCCCATGCTGCCTCGGCAACTGCCCGACTTGACTAGTCCCTGCATGCAACAGTGAGTTATGATTTCCTGCGATCGTGGGGGCCGACGGTTGGCCTCCTTCGGACTATAAGTACAGACGGGCGTGAGCCCCCGCAGTCCATCTCTCCTTGCTTCGCTCCTCCTTCCTTGCTCCTTCATTCTGCCGCCAATGGCGCCAATCCGCCGGTTCTCGACGGAAGAGAAAGGGAAGGCCCCCCGAGAGGGTCCCGACCCGCTTTCGCCGAAGAAGCGGCTGGTCCCCGGCCGTCGCGACGAGGTCGCGCAGCAGGAGACGTCGAGGCCTTGGTACAAGCGGTCACCGCCTGGGTTTCTGCTGCCTTTGTATGCCTGGGCTGAGGGCCCTAGAGAAGGAGACGCCGAGCGGCACCGCCCGCACCGCCGGCGATGCCGGTGAATCACGGCGGTGCGTGCCGTCACCCCTGGAGTCCATGCCGAGGGCTCTTCTCGCGAGCTTGGGCTTCACGCGGCAATGCCTCCAAGCTCCTGGATTCACCTTCCTCTCTCTTTCGCCTTCGAGATGCCGCCGAGGGGGCCTCTTGAGCTCTGGCTGCAGCACGCTGACTGTAGTACCCCTACGACCGGAGCGGAGGTTGAGGTTGTCGCTCCGGGCAAGGTCTACATGACCCGGGGCTGGGGCGAGATCGCCCGGGTCTGCCGAATAGGAGGTGCCCTCGTGATTCATTTTGAATACGATGGCGCCTCCTTGATGATCTTCAAGGTCTTCGACGCGGAAGGACACCGACTGGAGTGCTGCCCCAGGGAAGGCGGCCGGGGCACCGAAGTGGCGAGGGCTAGGCCTGCCAACCGCTTCCTCAGCAGCTCCTCTGGTAGAAGCGGAGACGCCGGAGGGTCCAGCGATTCTCCCGAGCTTCTCGTGACTCCGGAGACGAGCGACGACAGCTACGAGCCCCCGAGCTCGCGTCGTGCTCGGAGTAGGGCAGCCGCATCAGGCCGCCGGCGCGGCTGATCTGGATGGGGTTGGCGCCGACGCTTGGTGGCCCACTGTTGATGATGGCGTTGACCATGGAGGCACACGTAGTTAGCGTCCCTTAGGATTAGCACCTTTTGTTCCCTGTGAGGAATCAAGGAAACACCCCGTGGGGGCATGTAAAGCATCTTCTATGTCTTTTGTGAATATCATCCTTATTATGGAGTGGTGCAAGATGCTTGTCCTGTCTCGACTCGGTTCCCCCTTTCTATCCTCACGAGGGCTTGGTGCTCTACGCTGACAGGTCCCGGTCCCCAGGCAGGCTTCAACCGTCGTTGGTATTCCAGGTCGCGATGCCGTGGTCAAGGCCAGGAGGTGAGCGGCCCGAGGTCTAGTAAGAGCCCGTGAGGCGCGATGCTCAGAGGTCCCCTTTAGCGCTCAAGCAGCCTCCGCTTGGGCGAGAAAGGAAGGCAATGTCGCCGTGACAGAGCCGCATTAGGTGAGGGTTTGGTGTCACGTTGATTTAGCTTTTCCAGGTGCGTGACTTATCTCGCGGGCTTGGAGCCGTTCCTTAGCGGGGTGCCGGACCTGCGTGTCGGCAGCTGGGATGTCGCTGGGTCAGACCCTTGTGAGCTTCTCCCCTCTTCCCCGCACTTTCCTTCATGCTCTACGTCCTCAGGTCCCGGCCCTCGAGCGAGCTCAGCCGCCACTGGTATGCCAGGTCGCGATGCCGTGGACAAGGCCAGGGGGTGAGGGCTGGAGAGCCAGTAAGAGCTCCTGAGCCGCGATGCTCAGGAGCCCCCCTTTTAACGCGTGAGCGGATCACACGGGAGAGAGAGAGAGAGAGAGAGAGAGAGAGAGAGAGAGAGAGAGAGAGAGAGAGAGGGAGAGAGAGAGAGAGCTCGCGACGCCCCCCTCACATTATTCCTTAGGTGGACCTTGTAAAACCAGCATGAGGAAAATAGGGACTGCCATTACAATTGCCGGCCAGCCATTGGTTGCTCCGAGGGAGTGATTGAGGCACTGAAGGCCTGGTGAGGTAGCGTGTTGTGGGGCTTCAGCGGCCAGAGCTCGACCACTTAGATTTGTTGACGTTGCAGGGACGGACCCATGCGCAAGCGCCGTGCCAGAGCGAGCGGCTCCAAAGGTAGGTGCCAATCGAGCAGGCGATTATCATAGGCGGGTTAGGCATGAAAAGGCAATCCAACTTAGATAGATGCAAGGAGAGGCACATGCCACTGGGTCAGGCCCGAGCGGCTTCGGGGTGATGCAGCCTGAGGGGCGCCCCCAACAAGGTAAACTAAAGACATAAGCAAAATGGATACACGCCACGGGGATAGACCCACGCGACCTGGGAATGATGCAGCCCTGAGGGCGCTCCCAGCTGAAATGAAACTCGAAAGATAATGTCACCTGATATCATTGCAGAGCGATTGTTGGAGTAGCTGATGATGCGCAGTGAAGAAGCCAATCCTCACGAGCCTTCGGAACTCTGAGCCTCGGGAGGCTCTGGAGGTCCGGGCGGCTCGGCAAGGTCCATCTCCATCTCCTCCAGGAACGCGCGGTGCCTGGCCACCTGAGCCTCCAGAATGCTCCTCATCAGACGCTGGCAAGCAGCAGCCACATTCAGCAGGCCGAAAGGCATGCAAACGTAGCTGTGAGGTGGACCCTCGCAACGTCCCACGCGCGAAGGCCAGAAGCACTCCTAAGATGCGACTCGATTGAGCCCTGGGTAGTCGACGCAGACGCGCAGTCCGCCATCCTCGCCTGGATGGGGAGCTACGCCGGGTAGGCGGCAGTTGCCGCGCATGACTCTCGACTCCTGCAGCTCTTGAGTGACCTTGGTGGTGAACTCCTGAGGGTTGGGCCCTCCTTGCCTTATGCCCTCTTGAGGGAAGCGTGCCAAGAAGCACGCCTCCAAGTAGGGCCCGAGCGCCTCCCTCCTGATCTTGGCAAAGTTAGTGGCCCTCCAGGAGAGAGCCCCCTAGCCTTGCCCGAGGAGGGCGCCGGGCACGCCTTCCTATGCGATGGAGGGCGGCGCCCCTTGGATGGACGCAGATCCTGGTGCGGTGCCATCGGAGGTGCCTGCCTCCTAAGGCCTTGAGTTGGGTGACGTCTTCTTCTTGGGAGCTGCCTCGGGGAAGTTCCCACTCTTGTTGTCTGGGTCCTCGATTGATGCGGCCTGAAACGCACGCTCGAGAGAGCACACTGCATCCTTCTTTTCACAGGGGACTATGATGACTCCGCCGCTCCCTGGCATCTTGAGGACATTGTAGCCATGGTGAGTCACTGCCATGAATTTGGCCAGGGCTAGATACCCGAGGATGGCATTGTATGGCAGGCAAATGTGGGCAACGTCGAAGTCAATGAGCTCGGTACGGTAGTTCTTGCGCTGTCCAAAGGTGACAGGAGGCGGACCTGCCCTATCGGGATAGTGGAACCATCAGTAACTCCTGAGAAAGGCTTGGTCGGCTGAAGCTGATCATATGGTGCTTGGAGATTGTCGAACGTCTCGACAGACAGGATGTTGAGTCCAGCTCTGCCATCGATGAGGGTCCTGGTAACTTGCACATTGCTGATGACTGGGGAACAGAGCATTGGGAGGACACCGGCTGTTGCCGCGCACTTGAGCTGATCCACTGAGCTGAACGTGATGGCGCACGTGGACCACCTGAGAGGGCGCGTGGCCTCGAGCTTGGGGAGGACTGCATTCACCTCGCGAGCAAACTGCTTGAAGATGCGCTGAGAGGCTGGGGCCTGGGCTTCGCCCAAGATGCAAGCGTTAGCATGCGGCTCCTAGAAGCCCCTGGCCCCCTCGTCCTGATGATGGTCGTCATTCCTTCTTGGCGGTGGTGGCAGAGGAGGAAGGCATGTGTTGCCTTGTGGGCGATCCTCACGAGGCTGATCCCTCCAGGCCCCCTCGCGAGGCTGGTCCTGCCAGCGGTCCTTGCGAGGCCTATCACGCCACCCTTGGCGAGGGCCACGGTCGTCCCATCATCCTCCACCTCTTCCTCCGCCTTGGCCGTAGCCCCGATCGTTGTGCTCCGGGCGTCGACCGACACGTCCTTCTCGCACGGCTCTGAGCTCTTGGCATTCGTTGGTGTTGTGGGTGTGGAGATAGTGGTACACACAGTACCGGCTGCCCTTGGATGACTCCGGCTGGTCCCTGCCGCGCTTCGTATCCGGCTCTGCTGCGAGCACAGCTGCTCCTTTGCGCTTCACATCCTTGGCCTTGGCTTTCTTCTCTTCTGGGTCAGCAGCTGGGACCTCGAGAAGGGAGAGGCATCCCTCCTCAGCCCTTGCGCACTTGGTCGCTAGGTTGAATAGCTCCAGAGATGTGCACAGATCTTCGTGGATCGCTAGTTCCTCCTTCATCTTGACATCATGGACGCCATCGGAGAACGCTGGGATGATGGCCTCCTCGGTCACCTTGGGAATCTTGAAGCGAGCACTGTTGAAGCGCTGGATGTACTTCTGCAAGGTCTCTCCGGGTTGTTGCTTGATGCGGCGCAGGTCACCCACGGCCGATGGACGATCGCGAGTGTCCTGAAAGTTGGCGATGAAGCGGGTTCGCATCTCGTCCAGGAGGAGATCGTGCCGGGAGGCAGGTTCAGGAGCCAGGTGCGGGCACCGTCCTTGAGCGCTATGGGAAACCAGTTCGCCATGACCTTTTCGTCCCCGTTGGCCGCTTTGATGCCCAGCTCGTAGAGTTGCAGGAACTCCGCGGGGTTGGTGGTGCCGTCGTAGTGAGGAGGCAGATCCGGCTTGAACTTGTCCGGCCAGGCGACACTGCATAGCTCGATGGTGAAGGCGTGACAACCTGCGGTGGCCACCGGAGCTCTATGCTGATGCAGGGCTTGCTCCTAGGGATTCCCGCGCGCCGCTGCTAGGAGCAGCGCGGGGTCTTGACTTGCTGGCTCAGGTATGCGGTCATGGCGTGCCAGTGCGGGAAGCACGCGAGCACCTTCGTGGGGACGAGGGATTTCTTGGCAGCTCCTTTCTTGTCGCGCGGGCGCTGGACGGGGTGGGTCTCGTCCAGGGGCCGCACGCCTTGGAGCCAGGGCGCCTTCTTGGGGAGGAGGTGGCGGAGGCACCTCCTAAGCTGCATCACCCGCGCAGGACAGAGGGCGAGGCAGCGAGAGGGACGGCGCAGGGGAGCCCCCTGCGGAGCTGACGAGCTCGGTGATGCGAGCGAGCCACTCCTCGTAGAGTTTGTCGACGGGACGGTAGTGCAGGAGCTCACGTGCCAGGAGCAACGTGGCGTGCGTGTCCGTGGGAGCGCGACGGGCGTGCGACGATGAACTAGCTGGAGTCAGCGACAGGGTAGCGGTGCGGCCTTCCAGCCGCACCGAGGGATGCAGCAACGAGGCCTGCTGCTCGTTCCCCACCGGGCCGGTGGCGGCATTGGCGGCAGGCGACGGAGAACGACGGGGACACCCATCAACGGGAGCCGTCTGGGCGACGCGGGCAGCGAGAGCAGCCCGACGCTCGGCGCGAGCCCGGCGAGCGTAAGTCATGGACATGAAGGAAGATCGAACGCGGAACAGCGGAAGAAAGATTCTGGTGCACCCCTACCTGGCATGCCAAATGTCGGATGTGGGATTCCGGCAGACCCTTGAGGTTCGAACTCTGGGGTGCGTGCGAATATCTTCCCCCTACCACCCCACGTCCAAACGCCTTGCGAGAATCTAAGCAAAATTGATGAACAGCATGAGGGACACGAGATTTATACTAGTTCGGGCCACCGTTGCGGTGTAATACCCTACTCCAGTGTGTGGTGTGGTGGATTCCTCAGGGGCTGATGATGAACAGTACAGAGGAAGAACAGCCTCGCGAGAGGTGTTCTTGAGTTGGTGTGGTGTTCTCGTAGGGAAGGATTCGATCTCCCATAGGAAAGGATTCGATCTCCTATCGATCCGCCTGTCTCTACTGTGGTGGCTATCTCTATTTATAGAGGCCTTGGTCCTCTTCCCAAATATTGAGCGGGAAGGGAGCCAACAACGGCCATTTCAAAGGGGAACATCTAGTACAAGTTATCCTGACTAAAGTTGGTCTTCGGCTGCCAAAGGTACTGGTGATGACGCCGTCTTGGGCTCCACGGTGACCTCCATCCTCCCGCTCTACTGGTCTTGGTCTCGTTGTTCCGAAATGGTAACCTTTGCCGGTCGCCTCGGTACTCCGTGCATGTGCTTGCCCCCTTTGCACCAAAGAGGAAACGAGGACACTGCGTAGGCCGGCGCCCGCCTAGAGCCCGCCTGGTCTCGATCGTCATGGCTTGCGTCACGGGCACCTCGTGAGCTACCTTGCCTTGATATCTCCGCCTCCTCGCGAGCCTGCCTGGTGAGGCCGCTCCTGAGGGAGCCTTGCGTCGTCCGCCCCGCGAGGCTTGGCCCCTCGCGAGGGTCTTGAGTTTGCGTTGATGAAGATGGGCCGTACTGGGCTACCACTTGAGCGATGCAACAGGCCGCAGGCAGGCAAGTCTGGGGACCCCCGTTCCCAGGACACCGATAACTACACATTCTTGACACGCTAAATCCTTAAGTATGTGCACTCACTGTACCTGGGGACTTCTTATACAGAAGCTTAGTATAATTATCTTCCGGGTTTCATGCCCACTGCATATCTGTCACTTTTCCATATGTACCTTTTCTTCATCATTATATGCATCGATATGACTTAAGTTTTGGCCAAGCTGGGTTGCCTGGCTCCTGTGTTCATGCCCTACATTCCCGTTAGTTCGGCTAGGGCATAAGGGGAGCACCTCTGTGATTGTTACTGCCGGGTCCACCGGACATGTACCTCAGACTGGGTGAAGCCGAAAGCTAGCGTTCTTAAGGGATTATTCGGTCGGTGAACTAAAGATGTTTCTTACCTCTTACAATACAAACCCCCAGATGTTTCATATACTGCGTCTCTGTTCGTAGTTCGGACATGCACAAACGGAACTATTCTCCCTGGAAGATGTTTCTTACTATCCATATAATATAACATAGCTAGTTGGGTACTTGTCTGTTCAAGCACTTATGACCCCTACACCTGGTTTCCATGCGTACCCCGGTTTACATAACTGAACAGGTATTCGGAAACACTCCGGATTGTCGGGTCTGGAGGCCGAAGCGAAAAGGTCCGCCATGAAAAATGATTTACAATCCGGCTAGGGAAAAAATATGTCAATCGAAGTACACGGTCACTTAGACCCACACACTTCTTCTTCTATGCCATCCAACAGGTTGTCTAGCCTACAATCCTGTTGGGAATACTTTACGGCTAAACCTACCTAGTCATATACCAGACTAACGGGAATCTCTTTCCCATCTGACCCTACAGGTCAGACAAGGGCCATGTGATTCGGATCAACCTTGGTGTACCGTGTTTTTACCATGGCCCAAGCTTCCCTCGCACCTTGTTGGCAGGTCGATATCTTCCATAATTGGAAGCGCTGCCGCTCCCTTGAGCAGTTGTACAAGCTCCCCCATGCTTCCAGGCAGGGAGTCGTATGGCCACAAGGCCTTGGCAATACCCTGCATCACCTGCCGAACTTGTTCGTGCAGTTGCCAAAGCTCTTGCGGAAGATCGCCTGAAAGATCCTGGCATCTCCTCTTCAGGACGACCAGTCAATATACCTACAGACATAACTCTGTTAGCCTGTTTCTTCGCCGAACTATATAAAGGTTCGTTTGAGCACATACTAAAAATGCCGCGTTGAAGCCTCCTATTCTCCTTCACGGAGTCCGCAAGCTCGACCCGAATATCTTTTAATTCAACGCCTAGCCGGGTATTGGCATCCTGGAGATTGTTTTTCTCTCGCCGAACCTGTGTAAGTACGCGCTCGCCAGCCTCTAGTTGTCATTGAGCTCGTTGTTCATCCTCTTGTAGGATCTCCGGATTCACTCCGGGATTGCCTGTGGAATCTATTGTTAGATCTGCAAACATGCCGAATAACAACTGGTACATGTAATTACGTTTTTTATCGATCAAGACAAACATTACCATATGAGGCCTTCTTGGATTCCTCCATTCTGGCAACTACAGCCCTTAGCTGGGCTTTACACTCCTCCAGCTCTTGAGACAAATGGGTATTCTTCTGTGTAAGAACCTAATCAGTTGTACCAACTTTTTCTAGTCTCAGGGGCTACTGATATACATAATTAACAGATTTTGCTTACCCGTATATCTTTTAAATACTGGTATGTGGCTCTAGCAAGCCCATTTTGAGCAGCTCGGATGTACGCGTCTCCTGAGTTGAAGGAATGGAACGCCTCTTCAGAGAATTAGGGTCGCGGAGTGCGGCCTGCCGACGCCGATGATTCATAGCGCTCTCTACCTTGGAATTTGTAGCGGATATTCTATCTGCATCCTTTGTAGGAGGATCGTCTGGTGTTGTCCCCATGTTAGCCTCCACCCTTGAGGCCGGTTCTGGAGTCCGGCTGGTAGAGGCGTGGTCGGCAGGATCTCCGGACATAGTCCGGCGGATACTTTTTCTGCCAGGACACAGCGGACATTGTTATATTTTAAAGATGATAATCACGAAGTAGGTTTTAAATCATACCTCTTCGATGGCGTCTCGGTCCTGACCGCTTTCCTTTTAAGCCTACCCGGCTTGGGCGCCCCTTGTTGGTGAGTCGCCGCGGGTTCGGCACGACGCCCCGACGGCCTTCCTTATAAAGCGAAATACATGTGCAGTGGGTAAGGCGTAAAGAAGGGATCCTTATCGGAAGTTAGGACTCTGGTTTTACTTACATATGATGTAGGGAGTAGGCTAGGATAGTCGGCAATGATGGCCACCAAGGCGCCGTCACAGCTTGCCTGGTAAAACATCCTATCGACGAGCTCCACAAATATATCCGGATCTTCTTCAAGTCCAGGGTCGATGGCCCGATTGTGGTCCTCTGGCTATGGAGGCGGGCTATGGAACTCCCTCATAGCCTTTCGCAGTTCCTGTTATGGACTAGCAAGGTAAATATTTGTGATGAAAGACTGCGGGAATGAATAGAGTTGAGTAAAAGATGGCAACTCACCCAGCTAGGGGGGTTGTACATGGAAAATCCATCCCGTGGCTTAATGCGGATGAACTCCTCTTCTTCTGCTTTATACAAATCGGACAATATTTTCGCCAGAGCGGTGGCAGAGTCCGGACCTTTACGACCGCAACGGGTGGCATCGTCTTCTCCATTGAAGTGCCACATGGGATGCCCCCGATACTGAAGTGGCTGCACCTCCCACATTATGCATATTGACATAACCTTGATTATTGTCAATCCAGATTTGGCCAGTGTTTATATCCTGCCCATCAGTTGAAGGACCTCTCTGCTATCTTCCTCCTGGGGGCTCCGGGGACGCCAGCTACGGCGTTTCTTCAATGGGGCATTTGTGAACTCGAGAAGACCCATCCGGATAGGGTCAAGAAGGGAGACTTCCTCTATATAAAAGCACTCGGAAGGCCAGTCTTCAGATGTCTTCTTCGGAGTGCCGGATAGGTATCCGGTCCCGATGATGCGCCATATTTCGGCTCCACCCACTTGGTATATTGATCCCTCCTGATTACGAGGGACGAGGCAGAACAACCTCTTCCATAGCTCGAAATGAGCTTCGCAACCCAGAAATAACTCACAAAGGGCGACATAGCCTGCGATGTGTAGGATGGAGGCAGGGGTGAAGTTGTGCAGCTGGAGGCCATAATACTCCAGGAGCCCGCGGAGGAACGGATGGATTGGAAATCCGAGGCCCCTCAGCAAGTAAGGGACAAGGCACACCCACTCCCCTGGGATGGGTTGGGAAAACTCTCCGCTTGCTCCCCGCCGTCAAAAGTGGCCAGTCCGGCTCAAACGGGGACAAGATATGCAGGCGGGAGAAACCCCTAGGTCTGCAACTCCACCAACCGGCCGTGGGATACGGTACACTTCTCCCAATCACCTGGCTTGGCGCTATGAGGGCGAGAGGAGGAGCTGCGGTGGCCGGCCATGCTGGGATGGTTTTTTCGGGTGCGCTCCGGTGGATCCTCGCTTGGGGAAGATGGTGTGTTTTGGATCTAAGGATCCCCGTCTCTTTAATAGACGATTTATTTACATGGTAAGGTTGGCAAGTGTAAAAATGCCCTGACTTCTCGCATTCGCTCGACACATGTAAACTGACATTATTGAGGTACAGAAGTCGACGAGTGCAACATTAAATGGGAAGCCGGACACTGCTCGTTACAACAGGTACTCTGGTGAATTTGGAGAAGAACCCGCCTTGCAATGTCGAAGACAATCTACGCGCCGGACTCATCGTCATTGAAGCCTGGTTCAGGGGCTACTGAGGGAGTCCAGGATTAGGGGGTCCTCGGACAGCCGGACTATATGCTTATGCCGGACTATTGGACTATGAAGATACAAGATTGAAGGCTTCATCCCGTGTCCCAGTGGGACTCTCCTTTCCGTGGAAGGCAAGCTTGGCAATTCAGATATGTAGATTTCCTTCTCTGTAACCGACTCTATTGTAACCCTAGACTCCTCCGGTGTCTATATAAACTGGAGGGTTTAGTCCGTAGGACAACAATCATGATCATAGGCTAGCTTCTAGGGTTTAGCCTCTACGATCTCGTGGTAGATCAACTCTTGTAATACTCATATCATCAAGATCAATCAAGCAGGAAGTAGGGTATTACCTCCATAGAGAGGGCCCGAACCTGGGTAAACATTGTGTCCCCCGCCTCCTATTACCATTAGCCTTAGACGCACAGTTCGGGACCCCCTACCGGAGATCTGCTGGTTTTGACACCGACAATCAGCCTCCTCAAGCTGGCTGCCGAGGGGCGGAGAGTTCTATGCAGGGTTCACCTCACAAGGCTCATCTGACGTGAGCCATGACGACCAAGGCCAGGCAGGCGCCAGGCGGGCGCAGAGCGCAGGTTTCCTCTTCGGTGCAAAGGAGGCAAGCCACAGGCGCGGAGTCCCTAGGAATCAAGCAAAGGTTTCCATTCTGGTGCAACGAGACCAAGACCGCCAGGATGACAGGACAGAGGTCATCAACGAGCCCACCACAGTGTCACGACCAGAGGCTTTTCGCAGGCGAAGACTACTTTTGTCAGGATAAGCTATACTACTTGTCCCCTTTCAAATCCAGCCGTTGTGGGATCCCTTCCCACCAACATTTGGGAAGAGGACCAAGGCCACTATAAATAGGACTAGCCACCACCATAGAGGTAAAGAAAAGACAAGTCGAACTAGCTCACACCAACCAGCTCCCTTGAGCTCAAGAAAACCTCACCTCCTGAGGCCAGTTCATCCACTGTACTAGTTCATCCTTAGCTCTTCGAGGCAATCCACCAAAACGCTGGAGTAGGGTATTACATAGCAAGGTCTCCCTAACTAGGATAAACCGTTGTGTCTCTTTGATCTTGACGTGCTAGGCTTAGGAGGATCGCGAGTAGCCAGGCTGGGTAGGTTGAGATCTCCGCACGCAGCCCAGAGTTCGAACCTCTCAAGGGTTTGCAGATCCCTTAATCCGACAAAACTGCAGCAAGGTATTTTTGTATTTTTGGTTTAATTGATCTGAAGAAAATGAAAGAGAAAATAGATCACAAAGGCAAATATGATGAAAAGAGACCCGGGGGCCGTAGGTTTCACTAATGGCTTCTCTCGAGAAAAATAGCAAACGGTCGGAAAACAATTACTCTTGGGCAATTGATAGAACTTCAAATAATCATGATGATATCCAGGCAATGATCATTATATAGGCATCACGTCCAAGATTAGTAGACTGACTCCTGCCTGCATCTACTACTATTACTCCACACATCGACTGCTATCCAGCATGCATCAAGTGTATTAAGTTCATGAGAAAACGGAGTAATGCAATAAGAACGATGACATGATGTAGATGAGATCCATTTATCTATTGCGGAGATATATATCTCATCTTATTATCCTTAGTAACAACGATACATACGTGTCGGTTCCCCTTCTGTCACTGGGATCAAGCACCGTAAGATCGAACCCACTACAAAGCACCTCTTCCCATTGCAAGATAAATAGATCAAGTTGGCCAAACAAAACCCAAATATTGGAGAAGAAATACAAGGCTATAAGCAATCATGCATATAAGAGATCCAAAGAAGACTCAAATAAATTTCTTGGATAAAAACATAAATCTGATCATAAACTCAAAGTTCATCGGATCCCAACAAACACACCGCAAAAAGACTTACATCATATGGATCTCCAAGAGACCATTGTATTGATAATCAAGAGAGAGAGAGAGAGAGAGAGAGAGAGAGAGAGAGTGTCACGCCCAATATGCGATACTATCCTAAAGAGACTCGAAGGTCCCACCAAGGATAGAACCGCATATTGTAACGCTCTTGCAAGGTGGATATCATTACAACAACATTACATAATAGATGGGGATACATACAAGAGGCATACAATGCCACATGAATACAACAATACATAATACATAAGACCAACATCCGACTACGGATGAAACACAAACAGAAGCTCAAACGGCGGCAGAGATCCGGCGCGGGCAGCGCGGGAGCCGGGCGGCGCGCGGGCCCGGTC
>NC_041383.1:269351428-269354194 GCF_002162155.2 Triticum dicoccoides | reverse complement strand
GCGGGCCCGGTCGCGGCTCGGGCGGGCCGGCGGCGGGCGCGGAGGAGAGAGAAGGAGGGCACGGGTGAGCTGGCGGCGCGGGAGTGGCTGGCGGCAGCGGCGGGCGACGTGGCAGCACCGGATAGGGCGGAGCGAGGTGGCCGGCGGACATGTCCGGCTCGGGCGGACGTGTCCGGCGGCGCGAGGATGAAGATGGCTAGGGTTAGACCGGGATTTTTGGGGGGAGGCACAAATATATAGGTAGAGGGAGCTAGAAGAGTCCAAATGAGGAGCGGTTTTCGGCCACGCAATCATGATCGAACGACCGAGAGCATGGAGGGGGTTAGGATGGGTTGTTGGGCCACTTTGGAGGGGTGTTGGGCTGCAACACAAAGATGGCTTTTACGGTTCCCCGGTTAACCGTTGGAGTATCAAACGACCTCCAAATGGAACGAAACTTGACAGGCGGTCTACCGGTGCTATACCAAGGCCGCTTGGCAAACCTCGGTCCATTCCGAGAATGTTTAATACCCGCTCACAACAGGAGACAAAAGGGGGACGCCGGGGGACATAGGAGTGTCGGATCGCAAAACGGACAACGAGGAAAAAGCTCAGATGCAAGAGACGAACACGTATGCAAAATGAGATGCACATGATGACATGGCAATATGCAACACACAAGCAAATGACATGGCAAGTACGGCGAATACCTGGGTGACACCTGGCGCATCGAATCCGGGGCATTACAACACTCCTCCACTAACAAGAGATCTAGTCCCGAGATCTTAGGACCGAGACGGAAGGGGAAAAGGGATGAGGTGAAACAAGAACTCAAGAGAGGAAACAAAGAATCGCGAGCACACGAGAAGAAGAGAGGAATGACGAGAATGACGAGAATCGAAAGCTCACGGAATCAGATAGACTAAGAAACCACTCCGGGTAGAAAGAGATATGAAACGACTAAGACTGAAAAGTATTTAGGCAGCACTCCGGCTGAACATGGAAAGAATAGAACATGAACTTGAGAGGATGGAATGATACTTGATGAAGACATGACAAAAACCTCCGGAAAGAATTGAAACAGTTGAATGAAAAGAACGGAGAAGAAAATGACAACTTGTGCCACGAACGAAATTGAAAGCATCTTTAGAAGGAAGGTTTAAACGGAGTTGTTGAGAAAATCAACAACAAAAAGAATAAGCTTGTTGTGGTCTTATAGGTAACATCTCAAGATCATAAGGTGATAACCGGCCACAAACAGAAATGATTGGATAGCTTAGAAGAACGAAGAAATGCAAAACTCCGCTTCAAAAGAATATGGAGATTTAATTGCACCTCGAGATGCAAGACCAAAAGATACTAGAACTCCTTGAACAAGAATCTTGATGAACACTTGAAGAATGAATTGAATCATGAAGAATCATCATGAAGAACTCCGGTGACAAAAGGATGATGAGATAGAATGAAGGATGAAAGAATAAGATGAACCTTGTGATGATTTAGATGGAGGTTCCGACGAAATGGCGGAGGAAATTTGTACTCCGGAAAAGAAAAGATGAAAACACTTGGAACTAGAATTTATTCTTCAAGAACAAACTCTGAAGGAAAAGATTACTCACTTGGATGAAATAAGAATACGATCTATTGTATGCTTATCCTTCATCAAATTAAATTGATGACAAGCAATGGATTTCTGCATACTACTTATTCTTCTTGAAAAGGATTAAGGGGTATAGCACAAAACTTGAGAAAGTCTTCATGAAACACCGCTAGGATTGAAAGGAGGAATGGATTAAAATGATCATCAAAGAAAAATAATCTTGAATGAACCACGGTAAGAATTCGAACATGACTGATGAAAGAGACTGAATTACCAGGAAGAATTAGAAAAGCACAAAGATACTTAAGGGATAAAAAGACAAGATAATGAAGGGATCACGAACTAATTGAAGAATACTTGAACGAATCACCGGAAGAATATTGAGATGAATGAAGGGGCACGGATATAGAATAATTGGGGAATGAATTTGAAAACTTGGAACAAAGAAATATTCCGAAAAGATGGCCTCCGGATGATCGAGACAGCAAAAACAACTCCTGACATACTCCGGATGGGTAAGAAAAGAATATCTGACAAATGGAATCATTCGAGAGGATAATATGAAGCTTGAACCACGAATCTTCGTGAGAACGAACAAGATTTAGAGAAAAAAACTCTTCTTCGGTCTTCAAATGACGACGAGAAACACCACCAAAATTACTGAGGTACTCCGGGAGAATGAAAAGCAAAGAGGTTGGGCCAACAATGAAAATGATTTGAAATCGATCTTGGAAAGGCATCTGACTGATGAAATCCATTCTTACGTCACACTTGAAAAGAATTTCGAATAACTCCGGAGGAATTTAGAAGAGTCAGGTAATATCCTGGAAAAAGACCTGTGGGTTAGGGCCCACTAAAAGAAAAACACCATTGGAAAGGGGAGTTTAACAGATAGATGATGCACCAGAACAATTGAAATATTTGAATGAGGTGACAACCTCGAATTAATTCGAACACAGACGAATCTCCTGAGATGTCTTGAGCACTCTGGAAGGATAAACTGGCGAGAGACGAACGAGCAGGGAAAACACTTGAGCCGAGGAAAGAATATGATCACCCAAAAAAACTTGAATTGAATCCACCGGAGAAGAAAAAAGAGCTGAAGAATGTTCACCGAGACGAGAATTCACCGGTTGAAATGCTTGAGGGAAGATTGAAGAGGCTCCACATGAATGAAATTGATGCTC
>NC_041383.1:269328921-269351142 GCF_002162155.2 Triticum dicoccoides | reverse complement strand
GCTCGAAACAGACTCAGACTCTGGGAAGAAGAAAGGGTGGGAGGGCGGGAAAAACAAAGGCAACATGGAAGGGGAACCGACGAATATCTTGAAGAGAAAAAACACCAGTTGAAATCATTGAGGAAAGAAAGCAAAGACTTCGCACGAGTAGGATGGATACTCGATTACGGACTCCGGTTCCAAGAGGAAGAAGGGTGGGCGGGTGGGAAAAGAAAAACAACTGAGGATTGAACTCAAAGATGAAGAGGCTCGAGTCAACTTGACGAGAAATGCACCGGATAAAAGAGCTGAGAACCAACGAACGAAAAACTAACCGCGTGATCCTAAAGAAAAATTTGAAGGGAAGAGGAGTAGTTCAAAACACCTACGTCAAGATTCCTCACCAGAGCGACGAAGAGGCTGAGGAGTAAAAAGAATTCCTACTCTCCGATATAACTAGACTCCGAAAATAGTTTTCTTCTAGACTCAACAACGGCCAAACTACACGATCAATCAAGGGGCCTCCTAGGGTCGGTCGAGGCTCTGATACCAACTTGTCACGCCCAATATGCGATACTATCCTAAAGAGACTCGAAGGTCCCACCAAGGATAGAACCGCATATTGAAACGCTTTTGCAAGGTGGATATCATTACAACAACATTACATAATAGATGGGGATACATACAAGAGGCATACAATGCCACATGAATACAACAATGCGTCATACATAAGACCAACATCCGACTACGGATGAAACACAAACAGAAGCTCAAACGACATCCACCCTGCTAGCCCAGGCTGCCGACCTGGAACCTATCCCCTGATCGAAGAGGAAGAAGAAGAACTCCAAAACTAGCAAACATCGCTCTCGTGTCATGATCATCGCATAACCTGTACCTGCAACTGTAGTTGTAGTAATCTGTGAGCCACGAGGACTCAGCAATCCCATAACCATGGGTATCAAGACTAGCAAAGCTTAATGGGAAAGGAAGGGGTAAAGTGGTGAGGTTGCAGCAGCGACTAAGCAAGTATGGTGGCTAACATACGCAAATAAGAGCAATAAGAGAACAAACGGAACGGTCGTGAAGCTAGCAATGATCAAGAGGTGATCCTGAACTCCTACTTACGTCAAACATAACCCAAAACCCGTGTTCACTTCCCGGACTCCGCCGAGAAGAGACCATCACGGCTACACACGTGGTTGATGCATTTTAATTCGGATTTGGTGTCAAGTTATCTACAACCGGACATTAACAAATTCCCATCTGCCACATAACCGCGGGCATGGCTCTCGAAAGTTTATACCCTGCAGGGGTGTCCCAACTTAGCTCATGATAAGCTCTCGCAATCAACAAAGGATATTCCTTCTCCTAGGAAGGCCCGATCAGTCTTGGAATCCCGGTTTACAAGACATTTCGACAATGGTAAAACAAGACCAGCAAGACCGCCCGTTGTGCCGACAAATCCTGATAGGAGCTGCACATATCTCGTTCTCAGGGCACACCAGATGAGCCAGACGTCGGGTTGGCATAGACCTTGGTTATCCAGGGGGCGCCGGACATCGCTCGGTTTGGACCAACACTTAGACAAGCATTGGCCCGGGGGGGGCTAAAATAAAGATGACCCTTGAGAGAGCGACTCCCAAGGGAAAAGTAGGTGGTGGTGAAGCAAATGGTAAAACCAAGTGTCGGTGTCAAAACCGGCGGATCTTGGGTAGGGGGTCCCGAACTGTGCGTCTAGGCGGATGGTAACTGGAGACAAGGGACACGATGTTTTACCCAGGTTCGGGCCCTCTTGATGGAGGTAAAACCCTACGTCCTGCTTGATTGATATTGATATTGTGGATGTTTACAAGAGTGGATCTACCACGAGATCAAGGAGGCTAAACCCTAGAAGCTAGCCTATGGTATGATTGTAATGGTTGATGTTGTGTCCTACGGACTAGAGCCATCCGGTTTATATAGACACCGGAGAGGGCTAGGGTTACATAAGTCGGTTACAATGGTAGGAGATCTACATATCCGTATCGCCAAGCTTGCCTTCCACACCAAGGAAAGTCCCATCCGGACACAGGACGAAGTCTTCAATCTTGTATCTTCATAGTCTTGGAGTCCGGTCGATGACGATAGTCCGGCCGATGACAGTTTGGCTGACGATGGTAGTCCGGCTATCCGGACACCCCCCAATCCAGGACTCCCTCAGTAGCCCCCGAACCAGGCTTCAATAACGATAAGTCCAGCGTGTGTATAGTCTTCGGTGTTGCAAGGCGGGTTCTCCTTCAAATTCCATGTACCTGCCGAACAGTGTCCGGCTTCCTTATCAATGTTGCGCGCCTTGGCTTCCACGCCCAATAATGGTCTTCTTCCACGCATCGCGCGAATGCGAAAAGCCAGGGTGTCTTTTATGTTTTACCCCCTAGTTGCGCGAATAATCTGCCTATAAGAGAGGCAAGAATCCAGATCCAAATCACCATCTTCCTCCCACGAATACTCATCGGAGCACTTTCGACCAAGAATCCATTCCATCATGGACCGTCAACGCGGCTCCTCTTCTCGCGCTCCCAGCCCTTTGCCGGGAGATTGGAGGAGATGCTCTGTTCCGCACAACGAGCTGGTGAAGCTCCAAGCGGGGGGATATCTTCCTCCGGCCTTCATGGTTCCGGTTCGAGCCGGGCTGGCCACCTACAAAGGTGGGAAGCAGGCGGAGGCTACCCCAAGTCCCAACAAAGGGGAGCGGGTATGCTTCGTCCCCTATCTAATAAGGGGGCTCGGATTTCCTGTACATCCATTCCTCTGCGGGCTCCTGGAGTTCTACGGACTCCAGCTTCATCACCTCACGCCCGCCTCAATCCTGCATATTGCGGGTTACGTAGCTCTCTGCGAGCTATTCCTGGGCGTCGAGCCCCATTTCGCGCTGTGGAAGAGGTTGTTCTGTCTTGTGCCCCGCTCTCACGAGGGGTCCATATATCAAGTGGGCGGCGCTGAAATATATAGAAGACGCTCCGCTGTCAGACCCTGTTCGGATCGGCCTCCCGGAGTTCAACAATGCTCCTCTGAAGAAACGCCTTAGTTGGCGTCCGCGGAGCCCCCAACTGGAGGAAGACAAGAGCGTCCATCATTTGATGGGCCGAATAAGGTTACTGGCCCATTCCGGGTTGACCATGATTGGAGTCATGGCAACATGCATTATGCGGGGGGTGCAGCCACTACAATATAGGGGCCACCCCATGTGGGATTTCAACGGGGAGGACGATGCCACCCGTCACGGCCGCCAAGGGCCGGATTCGGTCGAAGACCTGGTGACGATCCTGACCGGCCTGTATAAGGGGGAGAAGGAGGATTTCCTTCGGACGAACCCGTTAAATGGGTTCTCCATGAATAATCCCCGGCCTTGGGTAAGCGAACACTCTGCGTGCCCGACCCATGCTTTTTGAAACTTAAGTTTCTTATATTGTGTTCTTCTTTCGACGCAGGAGCTGCGCCGGATCGTGGAGGACATGCTAAGTCCAGCTTCGCAACCCGAGGATCCAGAGAGATCCCGGGATCCGGCCTCCGAAGAGGATCCGGACATAATGGTGGAGCTAATCGACGGGGTGTTCCACCAGCTCAGCATGGACAATGCTTTAGTTTCCATCACGGCCGACTATCCCGGACTATATCCGGCTTCCTAGGTGATTGCGACTGAAGTCCTGACACCGTCATTCCTTCCTTGCTTATTTCTGACCACCGTATATGATGGTGTTGTGCAGGAGGCGCCCCTAGGGCGAGAAGCCGAGCCCGCGGTGGCTGACCAGCAAAGGTCAGTCCGGACCAGTAGGCGGAAGAGGAGCGCGGCGCGGACTGAAAGGTCACCGCAAAGGTATAGCTCACAATTCATTATTTAGAGCAACGTTCCTAGGAAGCGTTTGAGTGCTCATGACATTTATAGGAGGAAGAGCGCCCGCCGGACTGCGGGCGCAGAGATTGCCAATCCGGCCTCTACTAGCCAAGCTCCAGCGCCTGGTCCAGAGGGGGAGTCGAGCGCAAGGCGCGAGCCGGATGCTCCTCCAACGGAGGATGCCGACAGACTGTTCGCCACCAAGTCTGAGGTGGAGAGCGCCATGAACCATAGGCGCCGCCGGACAGTATTTCGTGACGCGTGCTTCTCCCCTGAGGCATTGGATGCCTTTAACGCAGGGGACGCGCACCTCCGTGCCGCTCAAGATGGTTTGACCAGAGCCACGGAGCAGTATGTAAAAGACATACGGGTAAGAGAATTTAATAGTTATATATGCCAGTAGCCCCCGAGACTTAAAGTAGTTATATTAACTGATTTAAGGATCATATGAAACGCAGGGTCTTACCGAGAAGAATACCCAACTGTCTCAGGAGCTGCAAGAGTGTAAGGCTCAACTTGAGGCCGCACTCGCTGCCGCAGGAGGAAACACATGGACCTCTCCTGGTAACACATTATTTAAAAAGATAAGTAGTGTTTGGCCTATGCGCAAGTCTGATAATGACGTTGCAGGTGCTGCCGGACAAGATCCGGACAGGCAAGAACTTCTGCGCCAGCTGAAGGCCGGCGAGAGGGTGCTGCATAAGGTGCAGCATGAAAGGAACAAGCTTCAGGATGCCCATGCCCAGCTTGGAGAAGAGCTGAAAGGCGTTCGGGCCGAGCTGTCTGGCTCCGTTAAGGAGAATCAGCGGCTTCGTCGCGGCATCTATAGTAAGTGCTTGAGCAAACTCCTTTGAAAAGAAGAGTTCGGCGAGGAAGTCAATTGACAAAATATGTCTGTAGGTATACTCACAGGTCGCCCTGCAGAGGAGATGCCCGTATCAACGGGTGATCAACTTCCCGAATTGTTGCAACTGATCGAACGAGTTCGGCAGGCAATGAGCGGCGTCATCCAGGCTTTATGGCCAGCCTTTTCCTTACCCGAGGGTCTCGGGGAGCTTGCGGAGAAGCTTCAGGGAGTGCGGCAGCGCTTCCATTTATGGAAGATTTCGGCCTGCCGCCAAGGAGCCAGGGAGGCCTGGGCCATGGTAAAGACGCGGTACAAGAAGGCGGATCCCAACCACATGGCCGAGGTCGGACCTGTGGGGCCCGATGGGAAGGAGATCCCTGTAAGTTTAGTATACGGCCAAGTAGAGTTGGCCGCTAAGTTTTCCCAACAGGACTGTAAATTAGACAGCCTGTTAGACGGGATTGAGGAAGAATACAGTCAGTCAATTTGACAATGTATTATAAAATGACATGTAAAATGCCTTCTAGCCGGATTGTAGATCATTTGTCTTTGCCGACCTTTTCGCTTCGACCTCGGGACCCTAGAGTCTGGAGTGTGTCCGAATACCTTCTCGGTTATGAAACAACCGGGGTATGCATGGAGACCAGGCGTAGGGGTCATTAGTGCTTTATCAGACAAGTGCCCAACTAGTTATGTTATATTACATGGTTAGTAAGAAACATCTTCCAGGGAGAATAGTTCCGTTAAGGGTTCCTTTCCTCTGGGTGTGGCATGCCCTAAAGTGCATGTCCGGACTGCGAAAAAAGCAGAAAAACATCTAGGGGCAGATAAATAAGTGGGTAAAATCATCTTTCAAGTCACCGACCAAATATTCCCTTAAGAACGCTAGCTTTCGGCTTCACCCAGTCTGAGGTACACATCCGGCTGACCCGGCAGTAACAATCGCAGAGGTGCTCCCTTTACCTCCTAGCCGAACAATCGGGAACGTAGGGGTAAGCACAGGAGCCAGGCAACCCAGCTTGGCCAAAACTTAAGTCATATCGATGCATATAATGGTGAATAAAAGGTACATGTGGAAGCTTGACACATGTGCTGGGCATGAAGCCCTTATAATTTAAGCTTCTGGTAAAGAAGCCCCCCAGGTATAATGAGTGCGGATGGCACATCAAGTGTGTGCGAACAATATGCAAGTAGGCCCTTAAGGGCTTTTTGATAGGAGATTAAGAGAAGAAAGAGAAATAAAAGACAACTGAAGTATAAAAAATTTGAGCAGGGGAAGAGGACGAACTCTTAGTCCGGCGCTAGGCATAGAATCTTCGGAGGCGGGCTGCGTTCCATGGGTTCGGCTCGAGTCGGTTATCCGACGCATTTCGTAGACGGTACGCTCCGCCGGTCAGGACCTGATCGATAATGAAGGGGCCCTCCCATTTGGGTTTGAGCTTGTCCTTTTTCTTGTCCGGCAGGCGTAGAACTAGTTCGCCAACATTGTAAGTCTTGGCCCGTACTTCTCTGCTTTGATATCTTCGAGCCTGTTGCTGATAGAATGCGGAACGAGCTTTGGCGACGTCGTGTTCTTCCTCCAATGCGTCCAAGCTGTCCTGCCGATCCAGCTCGGCTTCTCTTTCTTCATACATGCGCACTCGAGGTGAGTCATGAATAATGTCGCAGGGCAGAACTGCCTCTGCGCCGTACACCATAAAAAATGGTGTGAATCCGGTAGTACGGTTGGGCGTTGTCCGCAGCCCCCAGAGTACGGAGTCGAGCTCCTCTACCCAATGCATGTCTGATTTCATAAGGGACCGCACTAATCTGGGTTTAATGCCGCTCATTATTAGACCATTTGCTCGTTCCACTTGACCGTTGGTTTGAGGATGATAGACTGAAGCGTAATCGAGCTTAATGCCCATATTTTTGCACCATGATTTAACCTTGTCGGCCGTAAAATTCGTGCCGTTATTGGTGATGATGCTGTGGGGGACACCGTAGCGGTGTACTACTCCGGATATACAGTCTATCACTCGTCCGGACTCTGCCGTTTTAACTGGCTTGGCCTCTATCCATTTGGTGAATTTATCCACCATGACCAATAGGTATCATTGCTTGTGGGTTCCCCCTTTAAGTGGTCCAACCATGTCAAGCCCCCAGACCGCGAACGGCCAGGTAATGGGTATAGTTTTGAGGGCGGTGGGTGGCATATGGCTCTGATTGGCAAGGAGCTGACAGCTGACGCATCTTTGGACTAAGTCTTGAGCATCTTCCCGGGCGGTTGGCCAATAAAATCCTGTACGGAATGCCTTTCCTACAATAGCCCGAGCTGCAGCGTGGTGTCCACCTAGTCCGGCGTGAATTTCAGCTAGGAGGTCTCGCCCTTCCTCTTCAGAGATACACCTTTGAAGGACTCCGGTTGTGCTTTTTTTATAAAGTTCTCCCTCGTGGACCTTGTAGGCTTTAGATCGCCGAACTATGCAGCGGGCCTCATTTTGGTCTTCGGGAAGTTCATGCCTAAGTAAGTAGGCTAGGAATGGTTCTGTCCACGGGGCGATTACGGCCATTATGTCGTGGGCTGAAGGTGTTATTATAGCGGCGGAATCGCCGCTTATGTCAAATTGCTCTGTGTCGGTTGGTGTGGCTGCTTCCGGTTTGTTATTTCCGGACTCCTCTTCCCATAGTACGGATGGCTTGAACAGCCGTTCCAGGAAGATATTTGGAGGGACAGCGTCACGTTTTGCGCCGATGCGTGCCAATACGTCGGCCGCTTGGTTATTATCCCTGGCTACGTGATGGAATTCGAGTCCATCAAACCGAGCTGACATTTTTAGGACAGCGTTGCGATATGCTGCCATTTTCAGATCCTTGGCATCAAAGTCTCCATTTATTTGGGATATTGCGAGGTTTGAATCCCCGCGCACCTCTAGGCGTTGAATGCCCATGGAGATTGCCATCCGGAGACCGTGTAAAAGGGCCTCGTATTCGGCTGCGTTGTTGGAGTCCATGTACATTATTTGAAGTACGTATTGGACTGTGTCACTGGTCGGAGACGTCAATACGACGCCAGCCCCCAGTCCGGCCATCATTTTAGAGCCGTCAAAGTGCATAATCCAATTGGAGTATGCGCCGTACTCTTTAGGGAGTTCGGCTTCGGTCCATTCAGCGACAAAGTCAGCCAAAACTTGTGACTTTATAGCTCGCCGAGGTTTGTAAGTTATATCGAATGGTAGGAGCTCAATGGCCCATTTTGCAATCCTGCCCGTTGCGTCGCGGTTGTTTATAATGTTGTTAAGTGGTACTTCGGAGGCCACTGTTATCGAACACTCTTGAAAGTAGTGTCGGAGCTTCCGGGATGCCATGAACACCGCATACGCTATCTTCTGATAGTGCGGGTAAAGGGACTTGCAGGGGGTTAACACAGTGGATACGTAGTACACTGGTTTTTGAAGAGGGAGTTTATGCCCTTCTGTCTCTCGTTCGACGACGAGTACCGCGCTTACAACTTGATGTGTTGCTACGATGTATAACAACATTGGTTCGCCCAGGTTGGGCGCAGCCAGGACCGGATTCGTTGCCAATATGGCCTTTATTTCTTCGAGTCCGGCGGTGGCAGCATCCGTCCACTCGAAGTATTCAGTGTGCCTGAGGAGGCGATATAGGGGCAATGCCTTTTCTCGTAAGCTGGAGATAAAGCGGCTGAGGGCCGCCACGCATCCAGTCAATTTCTGGATCTGTTTGAGGTTTTTTGGAATATCCAGCTGTGACAGAGCTCGGATCTTGGCCGGATTTGCTTCAATTCCTCTACCGGATACAATGAAGCCCAGGAGCTTTCCGGCTGGTACGCCGAAAATGCATTTTTCCGGATTCAGCTTAATATCATATGCTCGGAGGTTGTCAAATGTGACCCTCAAGTCGTCTACTAGAGTTTCGACGTGTTTAGTTTTGACGACTACGTCGTCTACGTATGCCTCTACTGTTTTGCCGATCTGGGTAGCCAGACATGTCTGAATCAGGCGCTGATATGTTGCGCCGGCGTTTTTAAGTCCGAAGGGCATCGTGTTGAAGCAGAATGGTCCATATGGAGTAATGAATGCCGTTGCGGCTTGATCCGCTTCTGCCATCTTGATTTGATGATAGCCGGAGTATGCGTCCAGGAAGCACAATGAATCGTGCCCTGCAGGGGCATCGATGATTTGGTCGATGCGGGGGAGGGGGAAGGGATCCTTTGGCCAGGCTTTATTTAGGTCTTTGAAATCGACACATAGGCGCTAGGATTTGTCCTTCTTTGGTACCATTACCAGGTTTGCTAGCCAGTCCGGATGTTTGATGTCTCTGATGAATCCGGCTTCCAATAGTTTGGCTAGTTCCTCTCCCATTGCCTGTCTTTTGGGTTCGGAAAATCGTCGAAGAGCCTGTTTGACTGGCTTGAATCCTTTTAGGATGTTTAGGCTGTGTTCTGCCAATCTGCGTGGGATTCCGGGCATATCCGAGGGGTGCCAGGCGAAAATGTCCCAGTTTTCCCGAAGGAATTCTCGCAGTGCGGAGTCTACATCAGGGTTCAATTGTGCCCCGATGGAGGCCATCTTTGTCGGGTCCGTTGGGTGGACCTGGAATTTTACTATTTCTTCTGCTGGTTTGAAGGAGGTGGACTTGGATCTCTTATCGAGTATCACATCGTCCCTATTCACCATAGAGCGCAGCGCGGTGAGTTCCTCTGCTGCTAAGGCTTCGGATAGTGCCTTCAGGGCTAATGCGGCCGTCTTGTTTTCGGCGCGAAGTGCTATGTCCGGATCACTAACGAGAGTGATTATTCCACCGGGCCCCGGCATTTTGAGCTTCATGTACCCGTAATGGGGTACGGCTTGGAAGATTGTGAAAGTCTCTCGTCCTAATATAGCGTGATATCCGCTGTTGAACGGGGCCACTTGGAACATGACTTCTTCGGATCTGTAATTGTCCGGCGAGCCGAATACCACATCGAGTGTGATTTTTCCTGTGCAGCGCGCTTCCCGGCTAGGGATTATTCCTCTGAAGGTTGTGCTGCTTCGCTCAATGCGGCTCCAGTCTATTTCCATTTTTTGAAGGGTTTCCTCGTAGATGAGGTTTAATCCGCTGCCGCCATCCATGAGTACCTTGGTAAGTCGAAAGCCGTCCACTATTGGACTGAGGACCAATGCGGCTGGTGCTCGGGCTGTTCGGAATTTAGGTTCGTCGCTGGCGTTGAAGGTGATGGCCGCGTCGCTCCAAGGGTTTGCTGTGGCTACTTGGTAGACTTCGGCGAGGCTGCGGTTTGTTTATTTCCGCATATTGTTTGATGCGAAAGTCTCGAAGACTGTTGATACCGTCCCTGTATTTTTGGTGTGGTTTCCTGGGGCTAGAAGCTCCTTGCCACTTTTGGCCACCTGCCGTAATATCCAACATGCTCGAAGGCTATGTGTTGGGACAGCGCCCTCTGTACTGTGAATTGTACAGGGTCTGCTGAGCCATCCCTCCAGTACGGTTCCGTTCCCTTTAAGGGGCTTCTGTTTTTTGGTTTTTGTATCTGGTGCCCGAGTGTAATGCACCCTTTTGTTGCGGACTAGGGTTGTATGCGGGGCCGGATTGTCCCAAAACTTATTTTCGGTTGTCCGAAAACTCTCCATCGCACAGTACTTTCATACTATGGACGCCAGGTCGGCGAAGCATGTAATTTCACGACGGCTGACGGCGTTCAAGATTCCCTCATCCGTGCAATTATTGCAAAAAATTGAGATTGCGTTTTCCTCTCGGCAGTCCTTTATCCTATCCATAACCAGGAGGAATCTGGCCCAGTAGTGATGTACTGTCTCAGCGAGCTCTTGCCGGATTAGAGATAGATCGCATATGTCTGGGCGGGTGGGTGGAATTAAGTCCGGAACCCTACCCATCTCAAGGCTCGAGGGCCGAGAAGTTTCCAAATTTGGAAGCTTGGATTGCTGGACGTTGTCCAACGAGTCTGGTCTGATGCCTGACTTTAAGTTCAGTGCTCGATCGAAGTCCGTCCCTCCGCGGGAATCCGGCATGGGGGGTTCGGGAGCCCGGACATGACTAGTTTTCAATACAGGAGAAGAGTCGCCGCATTGTTCCTCTACCACTGCGACGTGGTGGGTGACCTGGGGAGAGTTAATCTTTCTCAGATCGGTTTTAAGCCCAATCTGACTGTAGTCTGTAGTGACTCCCAGGGCAGCGATGCGATCCAAGAGCTCGTTTAAGGATGAGAGCTCTATTGGATCCAGCCGCTCGGCGAATTCCGAGCTGACGTGAAGATTGCTTTTGATGACTTGAGAGGTCATTGTCGAAGCGGTGGCCGGACAGGCGGTCATAAGAAAACCACCTAGCCGGATAGTTTGGCCGGCGGCCAAGGCTCCTTTGGCGAAAATACCGTCCTTGAAGACGGGAGGAGGCATACTTCCTATCGGCGACGGCACAGAGGAACTCTCAATGAAAGCACCAATGTCGGTGTCAAAACCGGCGGATCTTGGGTAGGGGGTCCCGAACTGTGCGTCTAGGCGGATGGTAACAGGAGACAAGGGACAGATGTTTTACCCAGGTTCGGGCCCTCTTGATGGAGGTAAAACCCTACGTCCTGGTTGATTGATATTGATATTGTGGATGTTTACAAGAGTGGATCTACCACGAGATCAAGGAGGCTAAACCCTAGAAGCTAGCCTATGGTATGATTGTAATGGTTGATGTTGTGTCCTACGGACTAGAGCCATCCGGTTTATATAGACACCGGAGAGGGCTAGGGTTACATAGAGTCGGTTACAATGGTAGGAGATCTACATATCCGTATCGCCAAGGAAAGTCCCATCCGGACACAGGACGAAGTCTTCAATCTTGTATCTTCATATTCTTGGAGTCCGGTCAATGATGATAGTCCGGCCGATGACAGTTCGGCTGACGATGGTAGTCCGGCTATCCGGACACCCCCCAATCCAGGACTCCCTCACCAAGGCTGGGCCTTGCTGGAGGAGTTTTATTCAAAGCAAACTGTCAAGGGGGTCCCATAAATCACCCGACCGCGTAAGGAACGCAAAATCCGGGAACATAATACCGGTATGACGGAAACTAGGGCGGCAAGAGTGGAACAAAACACCAGGCATAAGGCCGAGCCTTCCACCCTTTACCAAGTATATAGATGCATTAATAATATAAGAGATATTGTGATATCCCAACATAACCCTGTCCACCATGGAGCAATCTTCAACTTCACCTGCAACTAACAATGCTATAAGAGGGGCTGAGCAAAGCGGTAACATAGCCAAACAACGATTTGCTAGGAAGGGTGAAAAGGTTAGAGGTTGACATGGCAATTTGGGAGGATTGAAGAACAAGTGATAGGAAGCGCAACATAGCGATAGAACGAAGCAACTAGCATAGCAATGATAGTAGTGAGATCCAGGGTAGCGGTCATCTTGCCTGAAATCCCGCTAGGAAGAAGAACGAGTCCATGAAGAAGATGAAGCCATGAAGACGAACCAAGCGTAGACGAACGAATCCTCACGATCGCAACGAAACGGGAACTATCGAGAAGAAGCACACAACATAGTAAACATACCACACATGAACAAGACATGATGCACAACAAGCATGATGCATGACAAAGCTATATGAGGCTACTCATGGCAAGAGATGATGCATACCAGAGCAACACATCAAGGCAAGTTTAAATGAGGCCGGAAACAACATATAACAATTCCGGTAAGTCCTCATATGCAAGTTTTGAAGTTGGTCCAGAACTGAATAAACCTTATGTTCAAGTTGTTAAACAGCAAGTTAACACCACGAGGATCTACACGAAATTCTAGTCAAGTTACATATAAAGTTCATTTAATTCGGAGTTACGGCCTAGAAGATATGAGCAAAACAAGTCAAACATGGCATTGATGCAAAATGCATACAAACATCAAGCAAACACCTCAAAGCAAGGATGCAACATGATAATATGAAACTACATGCGAAATCAAGCAAGTTTCATATAAAGCACACTCAAAACGGAGCAATGGTTCAACACATACACTCTATACAAGATTAAAGGACAAGCTGTCCAAAACAGCAACTAGGCATATTGCAAGCACCAAAAAAACATGCTACTATTGTGGAACGTAGTAATTTCAAAAAAATTCCTACGTACATGCAAGATCATGGTGATGGCATAGCAACGAGAGGGGAGAGTGTTGTCCACGTACCCTCGTAGACCGTAAGCGGAAGCGTTATGACAACGCGGTTGATGTAGTCGTACGTCTTCACAATACGACCGATCCAAGTACCGAACGTACGGCACCTCCGAGTTCAGCACACGTTCAGCTCGATGACGTTCCCCGGGCTCCAATCCAGCTAAGCGTCGGAGATGAGTTCCGTCAGCACGACGGCGTGGTGACGATGATGATGTTCTACCGGTGCAGGGCTTCGCCTAAACTCTGCGACGATATGACCGAGGAGGAATATGGTGGAGGGGGGCACCGCACACGGCTAAGGAACGATCCGTAGATCAACTTGTGTTGTCATGGGGTGCCCCCCTACCCCCGTATATAAAGGAGCAAGGGGAGGGCCGGCCAAGGAGGAGGAGGCGCGCCCAAGGGGGGAGTCCTACTCCCACCGGGAGTAGGACTCCTCCTTTCCTAGTAGGAGTAGGAGAGAAGGAAGGGGAAGAGAGAAGGGAAGGAAGGAGGGGGTGTGGCATCTCCCCCTAGTCCAATTCGGACTAGGCCTTGGGGGGGGGGGGGCGGCCTGCCCTAGGCAGCTCCTCTCTCTTTCCCGTATGGCCCAATAAGGCCCAATACTTCTCTCCGGCGAATTCCCGTAACTCTCCGGTACTCCGATAAATACCCGAACCACTCGGAACCTTTCCGAACTCCGAATATAGTTGTCCAATATATCAATCTTTACGTCTCGACCATTTCGAGACTCCTCGTCATGTCCCCGATCTCATCCGGGACTCCAAACTCCTTCGGTACATCAAAACTCATAAACTCATAATATAACTGTCATCGAAACCTTAAGCGTGCGGACCCTACGGGTTCGAGAACTATGTAGACATGACCTAGAACTATTCTCGGTCAATAACCAATAGCGGAACCTGGATGCCCATATTGGCTCCTACATATTCTACGAAGATCTTTATCGGTCAAACCGCATAACAACACACGTTGTTCCCTTTGTCATCGGTATGTTACTTGCCCAAGATTCGATCGTCGGTATCCAATACCTAGTTCAATCTCGTTACCGGCAAGTCTCTTTACTCGTTACGTAATGCATCATCCCGCAACTAACTCATTAGTCACATTGCTTACAAGGCTTATAGTGATGTGCATTACCGAGAGGGCCCAGAGATACCTCTCCGACAATCGGAGTGACAAAACCTAATCTCGAAATACGCCAACCCAACATGCACCTTTGGAGACACCTGTAGTACTCCTTTATAATCACCCAGTTACGTTGTGACGTTTGGTAGCACCCAAAGTGTTCCTCCGGTAAACGGGAGTTGCATAATCTCATAGTTACAGGAACATGTATAAGTCATGAAGAAAGCAATAGCAATATACTAAACGATCAAGTGCTAAGCTAACGGAATGGGTCAAGTCAATCACACCATTCTCCTAATGATGTGATCCCGTTAATCAAATGACAACTCTTCTGTCCATGGTTAGGAAACATAACCATCTTTGATAAACGAGCTAGTCAAGTAGAGGCATACTAGTGACACTATGTTTGTCTATCTATTCACACATGTATTATGTTTCCGGTTAATACAATTCTAGCATGAATAATAAACATTTATCATGATATAAGGAAATAAATAATAACTTTATTATTGCCTCTAGGGCATATTTCTTTCAGTCTCCCACTTGCACTAGAGTCAATAATCTAGTTCACATCGCCATGTGATTTAGCACCAATATTCACATCTGTATGTGATTAATACCCATAGTTCACATCGTCATGTGTTCAACACCCAAAGGGTTTACTAGAGTCAATAATCTAGTTCACATTGCTATGTGATTAACACCCAAAGAGTACTAAGGTATGATCATGTTTTGCTTGTGAGAGAACTTTAGTCAACGGGTCTGTCATATTCAGAGCCGTATGTATTTTGCAAATATTCTATGTCTACAATGCTTTGCACGTAGCTACTCTAGCTAATTGCTCCCACTTTCAATATGTATCCAGATTGAGACTTAGAGTCATTGGGATCAGTGTAAAAGTTTGCATCGATGTAACTCTTTACGACGAACTCTTTTATCACCTCCATAATCGAGAAACATATCCTTATTCTACTAAGGATAATTTTGACCAATGTCCAGTGATCTACTCCTAGATCACTATTGTACTCCCTTGCCAAACCAGGGCAGAGTATACAATAGGTCTGGTCCATAGCATGGCATACTTTTATAGAACCTATGACTGATGCATAGGGAATGACTTTCATTCTCTTTCTATTTTCTGCCGTGGTCGGGTCTTGAGTCTTACTCAATTTCACACCTTTGCAACACAGGCAAGAACTCTTTCTTTGACTGTTCCATTTTGAACTATTTTAAAATCTTGACAAGGTATGTACTTATTGAAAAACTTATCAAGCTTCTTGATCTATCTCAATAGATCTTGATGCTTAATATGTAAGCAGCTTCACTGAGGTCTTTATTTGAAAAACCTCCTTTCAAACACTCCTTTATGCTTTGCAGAATAATTCTACATTATTTCCGATCAACAATATGTCATTCACATATACTTATCAGAAATGTTGTAGTGCTCCCACTCACTTTCTTGTAAATACAGGCCTTTCCAAAAGTCTGTATAAAACCATATGCTTTGATCAACTCATCAAAGCGTATATTCCAACTCCGAGATGCTTGCACCAGTCCATTGATGGATCGCTGGAGCTTGCACATTTTGTTAGCACCTTTAGGATTAGCAAAACCTTCTGTTTGCATCATATACAACTCTTGTTTAAAAATCCATTAAGGAATGCAGTTTTGACATCCATTTGCCAGATTTCATAAAATGCGGCAATTGCTAACATGATTCAGACAGACTTAAGCATCGATACGAGTGAGAAAATCTCATCGTATTCAACACCTTGAACTTGTCGAAAACCTTTTGCAACAAGTCGAGCTTAGTAGATAGTAACACTACTATCAACGTCCGTCTTCCTCTTGAAGATCCATTTATTTTCTATGGCTTGCCGATCATCGGGCAAGTCCACCAAAGTCCACACTTTGTTCTCATACATGGATCCTATCTCAGATTTTATGGCCTCCAGCCATTTTGCGGAATCTGGGCTCATCATCGCTTCCTCATAGTTCGTAGGTTTATCATGGTCTAGTAACATGATTTTCAGAACAGGATTACCATACCACTTTGGTGCGGACCGTACTCTGGAAGACCTATGAGGTTCTATAGTAACTTGATCTGAAGTTTCATGATCATCATCATTAGCTTCCTCACTAATTGGTGTAGGAATCACTGGAACTGATTTCAGTGACGAACTACTTTCCAATAAGGGAGAAGGTATAATTACCTTATCAAGTTCTACTTTCCTCCCACTCACTTCTTTCGAGAGAAACTTCTTCCCTAGAAAGGATCCATATTAGCAACGAATAACTTACCTTCGGATCTGTGATAGAAGGTGTATTATATGAAGACGCACTTCTCTGATTTGGGTTCAAGCTTATCAAGTTGAAAACCTTTTTTCATATAAGCATCGCAACTCCAAACTTTAAGAAACGACAGCTTAGGTTTATTGCTAAACCATAGTTCATATGGTGTCATCTCAACGGATTTAGATGGTGCCCTATTAAATGTGAATGCAGCTGTCTCTAACGCATAACCCCAAAACAATAGTGGTAAATCAGTAAGAGACATCATAGATCGCACCATATCCAATAAAGTGCGGTTACGACGTTCGGACACACCATAACGTTGTGGTGTTCCAGGTGGTGTGAGCTGTGAAACTATTCCACTTTGTTTTAATTGAAGACCAAACTTGTAACTCAAATATTCGTCTCCGCGATCAGATCGCAGAAATTTTCTTTTCTTGTTACCATGATTTTCCCACTTCACTCTGAAATTCTTTGAACCTTTCAACTATTTCAGACTTATGTTTCATCAAGTAGATATTCCCATATCTGCTCAAATCATCTTGTGAAGGTCAGAAAATAATGATACTTGCCACGAGCATCAACACTCATTGGATCGCATACATCGGTATGTATTATTTCCAATAAGTCAGTAGCTCGTTCCATTGTTTTGGAGAACAGAGTTTTAGTCATCTTGCCCAAAAGGCACGATTCGCAAGCATCAAATGATTCATAACCAATTGATCCGAAAATCCATCTTTATGGAGTTTCTTCATGCGCTTTACACCGATATGACCCAAACGGCAGTGCCACAAATAAGTTGCACTATCATTATTAACTTTGCATCTTTTGGTTTCAACATTATGAATATGTGTATCACTACGATCGAGATCCAACAAACTATTTTCATTGGGTGTATGACCATTGAAGGTTTTATTCATGTAAACAGAACAACAATTATTCTCTGACTTTAAATGAATAACCGTATTGCAATAAACATGATCAAATCATATTCATGCTCAACGCAAACGCCAAATAACATTTATTTAGGTTTAACACTAATCCCGAAAGTATAGGGAGTGTGCGATGATGATCATATCAATCTTGGAACCACTTCCAACACACATCGTCACTTCACCCTCAACTAGTCTCTGTTTATTCTGTAACTCCTGTTTCGAGTTACTAATCTTAGCAACCGAACAAGTATCAAATACTCAGGGGCTACTATAAACACTAGTAAGGCACACATCAATAACCTGTATATCAAATATACCCTTGTTCACTTCGCCATCCTTCTTATCCACCAAATATTCAGGGCATTTCCGCTTCTAGTGACCATTTCCTTTGTAGTGTAAGCACTCAGTTTCAGGCTTTGGTCCAGCTGTGGGCTTCTTCGCGGGAGTGACAACTTGTTTGCCATTCTACTTGAAGTTTCCCTTTCTTTCCCTTTGCCCTTTTCTTGAAACTAGTGGTCTTGTCAATCATCAACACTTGATGCTCTTTCTTGATTTCTACCTTCGTTGATTTCAACTTCACGAAGAGCTCGGGAATCGTTTTCGTCATCCCTTGCATACTATAGTTCATCATGAAGTTCTAGTAACTTAGTGATGGTGACTAGAGAATTCTGTCAATCACTATCTTATCTGGAAGATTAACTCCCACTTGATTCAAGCGATTGAAGTACCCAGACAATCTGAGCACATGCTCACTAGTTGAGCGATTCTCCTCCATCTTTTAGCCATAGAACTTGTTGGAGACTTTATGTCTCTCAACTCGGGTATTTGCTTGAAATATTAACTTCAATTCCTGGAACCTCTCATATGGTCCATGATGTTCAAAACGTATTTGAAGTCCCGATTCTAAGCCGTTAAGCATGGTGGACTAAACTATCAAGTAGTCATCATATTGAGCTAGCCAAACGTTCATAACGTCTGCATCTGCTCTTGCAATAGGTCTGTCACCTAGCGGTGCATTAAGGACATAATTCTTCTGTGCAGCAATGAGGATAAACCTCAGATCACGGATCCAATCCGCATCATTGCTACTAACATCTTTCAACACAATTTTCTCTAGGAACATATCAAAATAAACATATGAAAGCAACAACGCAAGCTATTGATCTACAACATAATTTGCAAAATACTACCAGGACTAAGTTCATGATAAATTAAAGTTCAATTAATCATATTACTTAAGAACTCCCACTTAGATAGACATCCCTCTAATCCTCTAAGTGATTACGTGATCCATATCAACTACACCATGTCCGATCATCACGTGAGATGGAGTAGTTTCAATGGTGAACATCACTATGTTGATCATATCTACTATATGATTCACGCTTGACCTTTCGGTCTCCGTGTTCCGAGGCCATATCTGTATATGCCAGGCTCGTCAAGTTTAACCTGAGTATTCCGCGTGTGCAACTGTTTTGCACCCGTTGTATTTGAACGTAGAGCCTATCACACCCGATCATCATGTCAGGACCCCGACTCAATGCCACATCGATCTAGCATGTAACACCTCGTATCACTTTGCGGCCTCACGCACGGTATTCCCACGGTGTCGTCTTACCTTTGCCCGGGACCGTTTGCGCCTTTTGGCACACGTATATGATAGTGTCGCTAGCATCCATATGATAAGGAGCCCGGGCTGACATGGCTAGTCGTAAACCCAAAGTGGCACTAACTTACAGGGACATGCATCCGTGACCCAGCATCGAACGTGTCGGTCATCAGCGAGTGAATCCAGGCTGTAGCACTGGGCTAGCAGGACTCCGAAGAACCGGGCTGTAGCGGGCTAACAGGACTCCGGTATTCATCGCGTGACATTTCCCCGAAGGGACAGACACAGGAACGAAGAAGGACACATGCCGGCCAGCCTAAATGTTCCGGAGCAGTAGCAAGCTACCATGGCTCGGTGGAAACACTAGGAGAGATTTCCCGGTAAGAGAGGCTACTAAAGATAAACAACTAGATAGTCAGATCCCACACATACCAAGCATTTCAAACATACACACAATATGCTCGATATGTGCCATACAACATGGCATCACAAGATGACTCTACGACTCAAGCAGTTTATTCAATAGGCTCCGAGGAGCGAGATATTACAAACATGAGTCTCATGACCCAACAATCAGAGCATACAAGTCAAAGCACATGCGGAAGCTTAACATGTCTGAGTACAGACAACTATAAATGAAAAAGGCTGAGAAGCCTGACTATCTACCAGATCCTGCCGAGGACACAAGATCGTAGCTGAGGTAACAAGCTAAACGTCGAAGACCACGCGGAATTACTAGTGAGACTGAAGTCTCTCTGCAAAAACATAAAATAGGCAAACGTGAGTACAAATGTACCCAGCAAGACTTACATCAGAACTATCTACATATGCATCATTATCAACAAAGGGATGGTGGGGTTTAACTGCAGCAAGCCAGCTTTGACTCGGTGGCTAACCTGAACTACGACTGCAATGTAACTCTTTTGTGGTGGCGCACACGAGTCCACATATTCACCATATCAATACACCACTATGGATCCGCTCCCGTCTCCCTACGAGAACGCCATCCATAGCACTCACGCTTATCTTGCGTATTTTAGAGTATCCACTTTCACTTGTCTATGAACTATGCAAGGGGTCCAAGTTTCCATATCTGAGGAATCCGGCTATTCGAATAGATGATGTTAACCCTGCAGGGGTGTACTTCTTCACACACGCTTTCGCCACTTACCGCCCTGTACACGTCTTGTACCTCGGCAACCTTCAAGCGGAAGCCGGGCAAGGGAGTCGGCCACGACCTGACTAACCGAACAAGTCTCTAGTCCAGGTTTATCGCCTATTCGGGTTCCATCCGCAAGGAGATCCGGCCGGGGTGTCGCTTACGGCCCCAAACGATGTGTGCAGGGTTCCCAAGCCCACCAACCGGGTGCCACTTGGTACACCGGGCCACTGTGCCTAGTCTGTCCCAAGCCCACCTGTACCGGGTGCCACCTGGTAGACTACTAACACTACCTACAAACACCAGAAACTAGTTGCAACTCCTGGATAGAGATCATGTTGATTAATAAGTCGAGAGAGCTTGGAGCGCCCGGAGCCCAATGTGTGGTAGTAACTGATCATGGATCACAAACATAGAACTCAGTTCCTGAGGACGGCTACAATGAGACAACCCACCATGTACTCCTACATGGCCTCTCACCGCTACCTTTACCAAATCGTGTTCACACACTTAGCTCACACACAGTAGGACATGTTCACACGCCTCTGATTCATCCCCGATGAATCAGACCTGACTCAACTCTAAGCAGTAGCAGGCATGACAAACAAGCATGAATGAGTAGGCACATCAGGGCTCAAACAACTCCTACTCATGCTAGTGGGTTTCATCTATTTACTGTGGCAATGACAGGTCATGCAAAGGATAAAGGGTTCAGCTACCGCAGCAAGTATCAAATAAGTCGTTGTTGTCCTAATGCAGTAAAAGAGAGCAGGAGCGAGAGAGTAGGATTGTATCGGAATGAACAAGGGGGTTTTGCTTGCCTGGCACTTCTGAAGATAACATTGAGTCTTCATCAGTGTCAACGATCACAACGTCGGAACATCGTCTACCGGGAGGGAACAGATACCGGCAACAAAGAAGAACACAATCAATGCAATGCACAAAATGATGCATGCTATGACATGGCAATATGAATGTGTTTTGAGCTAATGCAACTAGCAACAGATTAAATGAAGTTGGTTTGAATACAAGATTCAAATTCAAACTCCATATGTGATTATTCAAATGCCATTTAATTCATTTGTCCTAAACAGTAGTGATAAGTTGTTCTAACATGCATGAAAATGGTACAGATGGATTCCTTGAATTTTTCTGATAATTTTTCATATATAATTTATTTAATTTGGAGCTACGGTTGAATTTCTATGATTTATTGAAGTTTTAGCTATTTTCTGGAATTTCCTGATTATTTTTAAATCCAGAAAATACTTATTGCGTCAGCCCCACGTCATTGTGACGTCAGCAGAGTCAACTGGGCGCCCCAGGTCAAACCTGACCAGTGGGGCCCACTGGTCAGTGACTAGTGCTGGTTAGTGACAATGACAGGTGGGACCAGGTCAACAGCCACGTCAGCTTGGTCAAAGCTGACGTGTGGGCCCATGGTGGTTAGATTAAAACTTAACAGAAAAAGATAAGGATTAAATAAGGGCGTGGGGCCCATACGTCAGCGGCTCTGGGGAGGTTATCTGGCCGTGATTAGTGCTAATCACGCGGCCACGTCGGCTAGTGACGCTGGCGACCATGGCGACGGCGGGACCTCGCCGAAGTTTCTCGGGATGGCGCTACAGCCCGCGGCTGGTCGCGCTGAGGGCACCAAGAGGGAGCCCGTGCTCCCGCGCATCTAGTGGCGCATGCAGCTAGGCACAGGGAGGCCGGGGTTCGCCGGAAACGGGCTCCTGGCGGCGGCCGGAGTTCGGCCATGTGCGGGGTTGGGGCTGCGGCGCGCTAGGGGAGAAGCTGATGGTCCAGACGGCATCCGTGGGCCAACAGAAGCGCGCTGGTGCCACGGGTTCGAGCAGAGGGGCTCAGGTCAGGAGTGCTACGCGGCCATGGCGGACGGCGGTGCTCGGGAATGTGGGCGGGAGTGCTACGGCATGGAAATGAGCAAAACGAAGGAGGGGAAACGGAGTGGAGCTCACAGCGAGTTCGTCGGCGGTCTCGTTGGGCTCGGGGACGGGTTGTGGACGACATATCGGCGACGGAGATCGGCGGTGCCCGAGGTTGAAGATGATGTCGATGGCGGCGATACGGCGCGTCCCCGGTTGCTTGGCTCGTCGAGGAGGCGTAGAAGGCGAAGGTGGGGCTCTCGGGCACGTCAGAGGGGTGAGGGGAAGGCGGTGGCCGCGGCAGCAGCAAGCGGCGGCGACGG